>NW_024803711.1:0-4858 GCF_019175285.1 Sceloporus undulatus | reverse complement strand
TTCTTCTTCTTCTTCTTCTTCTTCTTCTTCTTCTTCTTCTTCTTCTTCTTCTTCTTCTTCTTTTAAAATACTTTATGAATAACAAAATTACCCAAAACCAATCACAAACAAATCATCCAATTGAGACATAACAAATCATCTCTTAAAACCTGCTTATAAACCAAACCCATCACCTATTACATTTACTAATCATCTTTCAGTCATTAAATCAGTTTTCTTCATTCATCTCCTCCATTCTTTAATTCTTTACTCCTTATTATCTACCTTGATCTAACCTACTTTCTATTCCGTCTTACATACATCTTACATACATAGCACTCTAATAACATAAACATCTGGCTTCCATCCTCTCTTGAGTTATCTGCTTATTTTAAAGTATCCCTTTTATAACAGTCCTTAAATATCCCATTGCTTATTTTATATTTTATATTTAGTATACATGCCTTTTATATTTTGGTGGTCACATTTTAAAACCCATTTATAATCTTTGTCCCCATTGCGAATACATCACCTTTCTTTTTTTTAATGGTATAAAGACATTAGATATAATATCTTTATACCATTTTAAAACAAGAAAAAAATGTACCATCACATATTGATCTTAAGAATCTATTATATTAGCTTAGTCTTACTCTGCTATGAATATATAACCCCATTGTTCCTTCATGTGTTCATATACTTGATACCAATCTGCTTTAATTTTAGCCGATGTCTTATTTCTTAAGATTTGTGTTAATTTATACATTTCTATTATTTCTATTAATTTCATTATCCAATCATCTTTACTTGGAATATCTTTCAATTTCCATTTTTGTGCCAATAATATCCTTGCTATGGCTGTCATTTGGAGTTTATCAAACGGGACGGGAGGCTTTCAATTTTGAAAAAGAAGATAGCGAGGTCAATTCAAAAATTTTACGCAATTATGTGATTACTTATAACACCTTAAATTCGCTGTAATGGCCTCCCCGAACGTGACCCAGATTCTGTGCAAAGTAAGCCATCCCATCGGTGGGTTCTTAATTGCAAATTGGACTTTCTCCCCTTTACATCATGCTCTGCCATTCAAATTCTCACAAAAGAGAAGAAGGAGGTGGGGCTGACAAAGGGAAGTTTGGCAGATGTTTAAAGAACATTCCTCTGCTGAAAAAAACAGAAGGCACACACACAAATGAAAAAAAAATCTCAACAAATAAACAAAAAATGCTAGAGTTGGAGGACCCTCAAGGACCTCACAGATGAGAAGGGGAGGGGTGGGGCGCCAAGTGGCAATGCTCTTCTGCCAAGCAGGAATCCTCAAGAAGGAGCGGAGTGGGGTGCGATGGCAGGAATTCTGCCATGGATAAAACCTACCATGAAGGAATACCTAGGAGTGAGGGTCACACTGTCTCAGCTTCAGGGGCATCCCATGGCAAAACTCCTCTTTATGCCAAGAAAATGCTCAGTTTGTCCCATCTTCCAGTGCCATCCTGATATTGAACAGGGGTCAGACTACATGTCCTCTAGGATCCCATGTATTCCTATGTATTACTTCATAGCAGAAGGGGGTTGGACTGGATGGTCCTTGAGGGTCCCCTCAACTCTACCATTTCTTGTTGGGGCTTCAATCACAGTTTATTTGTTGAGACTGGGCTTTTTTTTCCCTTTTGTGTGTGTGCCTTCAGGTTTTTTTAAGCGTAGGAATGTTCTTTAAACATCTCCCAAACTTCCTTTTGACATGATAATTGAGTTTGAAATGCAAAGTAATTAGCATAATTATTCAATTTCTCTTTTACTGTCATTCGAGAAATCCGTGAAAAATATTTTGCTAGCTGCTGAAAGGGAGAGAAGAAATCAGCTTTTGAAAGTGGGATTTGTGGAACGCATATTTTTTAAAGAAATTCTCATCAAGTTCTCAATGAACGAGAAGAAAAACATGGGTTTCTCAAATCACTAGTCAGGGGTCTCTCAACTGGGTGCACCTTTCCAGGAACTAATGAAGCCACTGTAAAGCATTCCAACAAGATGTCCAAGAAGGGTACCATGATCAATGGTACTGAGAGCCACCAAGAGGTAAAGCAGAACTAACAGTGGAGTGTGTTCCTGTTCTAGGTACAGGTCATCCACCAAGGCATCCAAGGCTGTCTCTGTTCCATAGCCAGGCTTGAAATCAGATTGAAATGGATCTAGATAATCTACTTCATCCAGAAATCATTGGAGCTGGGAGGCCACCAAATGCTCCAGTATCTTACCCAGAAATGTAATGCTGGAAACTGGCCAATAGTTGTCCAATACTATTGGATCCAGTGAAAGCTTTTTCAGCAGTGATCTTACAACTGGCTCCTTTAGGTACAATGGAACTCTAGCCTCAAACAGATGGCCCAAAAGGGCTACTGTCAGGCCTCATTCAGGGTGTGGTTTCAGATGATTCATGCCCCGAACACAGCTGGAAACCGCCCCGGACATGGCTTCTTCTCAAAGAACCAGTGGTAAAATACTGCTTCTTTTTAGCATCTGGTTCATGACTATGGTGGTGGCCCAGATTGAGTCTGGTCATGTTCAGCTGCCACAGTCCTGGGGCAAACAATGATGGGGGAGCAGTCATTATGTGTACCTTTTTCACCATCTGCTTCACCCCTCTGCTACTCCCATTGTGACTTTTTTGATAAAATAGGAGGGACAAAGTTCTTATATACATGTGGTGACTCTCACCTCTCCAACAATCTTTTTTTAATTAATTTTATTATTATTAAAATACATAATATACATAATATATTACAAGACAGTAAAACATAATACAGTAACAGTACATACAGACAAACATACATAACTGGAAGAAGAAAAAACATAAATTTATCATGACTATACATTAAGCTCTAGTCTTATTGTTCTACTAACAAGAGTTTATGGATCAACAATCTTGTCCACATCCCCAGGTTGTACAGATAGGAAAAGTATCAATTAATACTGGATACACAGGGCCATAGGTACATCCACTGAACCTGTATTAATTATATAAGCCGGGTCGGAGTGAATCTGAGTTATTCTATCTGTAATTTATCTAATCTATGCTATTTTCCTTCACTGACTAAAGCATGTTTCTGTATATTCCATTCCCCCTCTCCATAGGCACGTTTTAGCCATTTGCATTTCAAAATATATGCACTGTCTTCTGTGCACTTCATTTCTTGGAAGTGCCTGGTGGGCCTTTCAAATGGGTGAATGCTCAAGGTGAGCTGTCCCTTTTGTTGTAACAACTTTTGGGAAATGAGAAAGTACTATTTTTATCAAGATTGTTAAGTCCAGTGAAATTTTCTTCATTCTCTACCCTGAGGTTCCCCATCCCTGGTTAGAAACAAATGTGCATGAAATATTTGCCACCACTCCATAGTATTTTGCCATTAGTCAGTATCCATCTTTTCCATGGCAGTTTGACCTGTGTGACTATTAAGCATTGTATTATAAAAACAGAATCCAAGAAGGTATTTTGGCTCTGCTTGTGCAGATTATCAATTGTATCTGATGTCCAGTTTCTCTCTTGATACAGCATTGTAGTAGCTATGTTCTTTTTTCATCCATTCTCTGGAGGTTAGTTAGAGAAAAGATAAATTACAGCTTAAACTGCTAAAAACAATTTAACTCCAGCAAGATGATAAGTTAATGTTAGCTAGGAATAGTTTTTTTACTGCACCAAAATGCTGTGAAATAATAATTTCAGAGTATAGTAGTGTGTGACCATACTAAGTACAGGGTGAATTTTGTATGTCATTTTAACAATAACAACAACAACAGAATCAAGCAATATCTGAAAGAAAATGCATTATAGAAGAAAGCAGAACTAAGATTTAAGCTCTTTTGCAAAAATGAATTTGTTGAGAGTTTTACCTCTTTTGACTCTTCTGACCTTTAGCCCTGCCCTACAGATATTCCTTACTTGTTGTACTCTTTTTTTAGTGATGTAAATTTCTTCTTCTATTGTTTCTGTGCTCAAAGAGAGGGGGAGAATTACTCTTTTCATTTCTGAATAAGATATTTGAAGTTGCTCAGGTGAAGGTGTCACATTCCAATCCTGACAAATTGCCCCAAAATAAAAAGAGAGAACATTTGCTCAAATTCTGTGGGTACTAATGCTATTTGCATTATCCTGTGCCTGTTGCTTTGCTCACATCAGAGTCTCCTTATGAGCTAGCTTGTTTTCTGCTGCTCCAGAGACTAGGACCCGGAGCAATGGATGCAAGCTACAGAAAGAGATTCCACCTCAACATTAGGAGGAACTTCCTGACAGTCAGGGCTGTTTGACAGTGCAACAAACTCCCTCAGAGTGTAGTGGAATTTCCTTCCTTAGAGGTCTTTAAACAGAAGCTGGATGGCCATCTGTCAAGGATGCTTTGATTTCGATTTCCTATATGGCAGGGGGTTGGACTCGATGGCCCTTGCATCTCTTCCAACTCTATGATTCTATGATTTCTCATGTGATATTATGTGAAAATAGTTCTTACATTATAGCTTCTTCTGTTTGATTATGAGTAGTACATTATTATATCATGATGCAATGTGTAATCCAACAAATTCACATTTACTCCATTTGAAATGTTAGTAGACTTTTTCAATAAAATGTTTTGTACATTTTGTACTTTCAAAGCAAAATGTACTTGAGTAGCTGACAAAAAAGGGGGGATGTATATTCAGACAGTAATAGAATATGTATGCATGCAAGTGCCACATGCACCTGAAATGCACATTCATAAATAACATCCTCTGGTGCCCCACCAACACAGTACCTTCCCCAAGCATGTTCAGAGTGTCTTTCCTTTTGCAAAGGATACAATAATTTGCATATTCCTCAAGATATAAAATAAACTCATATAAGATCAAGATA
>NW_024803710.1:0-6907 GCF_019175285.1 Sceloporus undulatus | reverse complement strand
GGCCTCCCCTTCCTTCCTTCCATCTTTTGAGGAGACTGCAGTGGAGCCCAAGGTGCAGAGCTGGACTCAGCAGGGAAAGGCGGGAAAGGAAGGCTCTGATTTGGAAATTTAGCTCTCTCTGTGTATCCTGTATGTTTGCCTCTGCTGTTCTTATGGATGGGAATGGAGCTGAGGACTGAGGAGAGAAGAAAGGTTCAGTTTGGGCATATTCAGAACTTTTGTGCATCAAAGAGTTCAGTGTGTTGAAATAGCTGCAAAGAACTTTATTGAGAACACATAGAAATTCAGTGTTTAAGCCAGAACTGTCCACTCCACTCCAAACAATATATTAAAACCCCAAAACCTAAATTATCACTCTCTTCCAAATATAGCCCCCACCTCCAATTCCCACAATCTATGCCCCACAGGTAACAAGGCCCCTTTGTCACTCCCACAAACTAGCCCTTTCTTTTAATACCGACCTCCAACTTTCTTCAGCCAACATCCCACAAATTCCAAAAGCTATCAATCCCATAACTCATATATAACAAATCCCAGCTCCCCCCCAGCTACCTAAACTATACCACAACCCACAATTTACAAGCCAAAGTAATTATCTACATATACTATTACCAATAAAAACCCAAACTTAACAAAATACAACTTTAAAACATAGACATATAGATAGACAACCCTTACAAGCAAAATCACAAAGGCCTTTTCTTAGCACCACTAGATTGAAAATATATGTTTTATATTCCTTATTGACAAAAATAATATTAGTTCACTACTGGGATTTGTGTGGCTTCTCTCCTGCGTGGACTCTCTGATGCTTCACTAGGTCTGACTTCGAAGAAAAACCTTTCCCACAATGCTGGCATTTGTATGGCTTCTCTCCTGTGTGGACTCTCTGATGTGTCACTAGGTTTGACGTCCGAGAAAAACATTTCCCACAATGCTGGCATTTGTATGGCTTCTCTCCAGTGTGGACTCTCTGATGTTTCATTAGGTTTGACTTCTGAAGAAAACATTTCCCACAATGCTGGCATTTGTATGGCTTCTTTCCTCTGTGGACTCTCTCATGACTCAAGTGTTCTTCTGTAAAGAAAGACAAGCACAGATGAGACTGAAAATCAGAGTTAAGAGGAGGGTGTTACTCCATGATTTAACCCTCATTAATCCCTCCTTATTAGAGATAAAATTAAGAAAGTTTCTGTGAGTAACCCAAGCATGACCCTGCTGCTTATGGCCCTAAATCTATGGAACGATTGTATATTTACTTATAGGAATTAACAAAGAAGAGATTGGAGGGGGTCTACCTTAAGGAAATCACTGGAAGGAGATATTCATACAAAGGACTGTTGAAAAAATATTCCATGAAACATGTGCAGAAATACTTTGATTGACAGGTGGCATCATATCCTGTGAGACTGCCATAGGGTCATGAGTCAGAGCCCAAGGCATGATGGAAGCTAACTGCAGAGGTCCCTTCATGCTGTTTGGCACCAGGAGATGACTCACAACCAATACAGTATGCAGCTCTCATGCGGATTGGTGTGGATAGGATAGGAGTTGTGTGTACAAGGGATGTTGAAGATGATGGAAGTCGGAGAGGAGAGCTTGCAAATATTTGTATTATTTTGCAACTCAAGATAGAGAACCTCCAAGGATTTCGATGAAATCAACTGTGTTTGTGACATATTTTTAAGTGTGAAAAGTGGTCAGTGCATTGTCAATATCTATATCTAGATATTTGCTTCCATACTCTGCTATGTTATTGCTGACCTGCATCTGGGAGTGTCACCCTTAGATTGTAGTGTACACTGGCTTTTGAATACAATTGAAATTCAGAGCTGAGATCCAGTGTGCTAATCCCTTATGTCTGAGATATTTGCACCAAGCACCCATTGCATTCAAATTGGTTTCAGACCATTTTCCCCCCACAGGAAACATTCTAAAGTGTTAAACCTTTTTGAACACTCGGTTACATGGATTTATAATTGGTTGACTGGCCGAACCCAAAGGGTGTTCAATGATGGCTCCTTTTCATCCTGTAGAGAAGTGACCAGTGGGGTCCCACAGGGTTATGTCCTGGGCCCAGTGCTATTCAACATATTTATCAATGACTTGGATGACAGAATTGAGGGTATACTTATCAAATTTGCAGATGACACCAAATTAGGAGGAGTAGCTAATACCCCTGAGGACTGGATCAACTTCAGTATGACCTGAATAGACTAGAAAGCTGGGCCAATGCTAAAAAAATAAATTTCAACACAGAGAAATGTAAGGTACTGCACTGAGGATGGAAAAATGAAATGCACAGATATAGGATGGGTGACACCTGGCTGAATGAAACAACATGTGAAAGGGATCTAGGAGTCCAAGTAGACCACAAGTTGAACATGAGTCAACAGTGTGATGCAGCAGCTAAAAAGGCCAATGTAATATAAGTATAGTGTCTAGATCAAGGGAAGTAATAGTGCCACTCTGTTCTGCTTTGGTCAGAGCCCATCTGGAATATTGTGTCCAGTTCTGGGCACCACAATTCAAAAAGGACAATGGAAGCAAGGCACAGGAAAAGAGGTTCCACTAAACATTAGGAGGAACTTCCTGACAGTAAGAGCTATTCAACAGTGGAATATACTCCCTCAGAGCATGGTGGCATCTCATTATGGTTATTATTATTATTATTATTATTATTATTATTATTATTATTATTAATTTCTAAAGCACTCCTTCTTTGAAGGGTTTTAAAGGTCTTGGAAGGTCTTTAAACAAAGGTTGGTGGCCATCTACTGGGGAAGCTTTCAATGTGTATTTCTGCATGGCAAGGAGTTCAACCAGATGGTCCTTGTGGTCTATTCCAGCTCTATGATTCTATGATTCTAAAGTGGAATCATAGTGCCATGATAATGTAGTATGAAAGGGACCTCAGTCTTCATAGGAAAGGCAATGAAGTCAGCTTCCTTACCCACAGAGGCCACATTCTCGTAATTCTCAATCATCACATAATTGTACATAAGTCGCTGCTTTTTCGTCAACAGTTTCCATTCGTCCTCAGTGAAATATACCGCCACATCCGCAAAGGTCACCTGCCACAGAAAATAGCTGTCATCCACAGAGTGACTAAGCAAAAGGGGAGGAAAGCACATGGTACATCCAGATATTATTTGATCACTTTACAATTCAGTCCAAGAAATAAACTGTAAATTCTGTCAGCAAGAAAAAAGCTACTGCCTTTGAGATCCAGTTTGTCTCAAATCTTTTCAATACAATACACAATATAATTTAGGCCATGCCTGGGGTATTGAAGATGGATTAGGATACTGACTATCCCAACACATACAGTACATTTAGCCACCAAAGAATTATGGTGCATTTAGAATTTCTTGCCACATTTCAGAGGCAAACATCATTTTTAATAACAGTTCTGGGGAGCACTCTGGGCTTGCGGGCCACTGAGCCCACCCCATATTAAGATCCAGAGATGTTCTCCAATATCCACCAACATTTCACAGATTGGAAAAGTAAGACACAGGTGGACAAGCAACCCAGAAGGCAATGAAGATGGCCAAAGTTATTTATGAGGAAGATCACACAAGCTAGGAAGGGCACAGGAGTTTCCTTTTGCTTCAGCCTCCTGCGAAGGGCCATATCCTGTCTCCTTTCCACTTCTCTCCCCACTTTTGAGTTGATGGGCTGCAAACTCAATTGCACTCAGGAACTGAAGTGAACTGAGAAGGAAAAAGTGGGAGATGGAGAGAGGAACCAGGACATTTTTAAAAGTCCCTGAAAAAGTGGTTTGACAGAGGATTAACCAGGACTGTCTCTGCCAAACTCGGACAGTGTTTTATTTGCTTCCTTTCATAAATTGGCCTAGCAGTGGCACAGATGAAGCTAATAGGATAGTGACTCACCAAAGGCTTGTTGTACCTCAACATCCTCTTTCTGTTGGAGCCCAACTCCCTCTGCTTGGCCTCTGTGTCGGCCATCAGGTGGGCAGGGGGTCCTGGTGGCCCTCAACTTGGCCACTTCCAGCAAGAGAGGACCCAAAGTCGTGATGTTCCTGAGAAAAGGGACCAGGGTTAGGATTGGCTGGGCAAGAAACCCTGCAGCACTCAAAGACACAGAGAACAACATCATGCTGGTGACATACGCAGGTGACATAAGCCTCCTTTAGGGCAATGCAGAGGTGGGCAGGCCTTTCCTCCCGCTGCACCAAACAAAGCCCCTTGGACCTAGCATAGATTCACTGCAGCTCCTCTACACAACAGACACTTAGAGTGGTGGGGGATTAGGGGATGGGGAATTGGAGAGGGCCCTGGTTATGTCCCCGTTCCTAGATGTGAAATGAGTATATCATTTGTTGAAACCTCCTAACCTCCCCAGAGACCCTCAGAGGAAGATGTCTTCATTTTGCTTCTCACTACATAAACATAGCTGGATGCTTCTTCAATACCTCACACCCAACACTCTCAATAGGCATGAAATGGCCATGCGGGATAGTTACCACAATTCTATGGTAGGACCTGTGTTCACTGAATGGCCAGTTGTAGCCTGATTCCACCTGGAGCAACACTGGAGAATAGAGAGTTCTGCTGGGTCAGGCTGTCTGGCCTCGTGGCCTCTCATTCGTTCAGGGGTAGGCAACCTGCGGCCCGCGGGCCGGATGTGGCCCGACGAGGCCTTGGGACCGGCCCCAGCCCGGTCCTGCCACCGATTGCTGCTGGGGCCTTTGGCGTCTCGCGCAAGGGGCATGGTGGGGCAATTGTCTATAGAAGCCTCAGAAACATGCATTTATCTTAACATTTTGTAAAAAATCAGCCAATTTTTTCACGTGTCCTCCATTTTTTATTTAAAAAGTATCCTCCATTTGAAACTTTTGTCCTACATTTGTCCTGGTTTATTTATTTATTTATTTATTTTAATTTTTAAATTATTTATTGTATGGCTTCGGCCCCCCAGTTGTCTGAGGGACAGCAACCCGGCCCCCGGCTCAAAAGGGTTGCCTACCTCTGCATTCTCCCAATGGCTCAGTCTCTCAGCTGCAAACTTTCCATACAATCCTGGACTGAAAGATTTAAAAAAAGGTCGTACTCCAGCTGCAGGAATAAAGACCTACCTTCAATACAAAGACCCTGATTCCTGCAGCCCCAGAAAGGGCTCTTCTGCAGTCCTTTATGGCCGGAGCTTCCCTGGGTCAGAGGCCGTCTCCTCAGCCGTAGAGAAGGATTGCTCTGAGTGTGAAGGAGGAGGAGGTCCACAGGGCTGAGGGAGGGAAGGCAATGGGGAAAAGGTCAGTGCCAATGGCCATAGAGGGCAAAAGGTGACGCCTAGGAAAGTCCTCTGAGTCCCAGCCCTAGAAATGAGTGGCAGGAGTGAGTCCAGGGAGCTGAGAGGGGTCTCCTTTCCCAAAGGGGGAGGCAAGGACCGGTGGGACCCTCCCCAGCTAGGGCCCAAAGGGAGGGTCTCTTTCCCACCTTTCTCTCCCAGCCCCCAAAGCCCAGCCTCCCCACTGGCCCTGGACCCCTGCCTCCCCTTCCTCAGACCCCACTGGCCCCTTCCTTCCTTCCTTCCTTCATCCCAAAATGGAGAGTCAGAGGCACAAAAGGACACACTTCCTTCCTTTTGGCCCAAGGAGCCTGGCCTCTTTCTCACTCTGGAGCCTCAGGGAGAGAAAGAGGAACCTTTCGATTCAATTGTGGAGGCCTCAGAGAAGGTTCTGGAACATTGTCACAAGCAGCACAAAATGACCGCCGGAACACAAAATGGCCGCCTCTGCCTCAGCGCTTGGCAGTTGGCAGTTTGAGGCCTTCAGGGAACCCAAAATGGAGGATGACAGGGCCCCAAAGTCGGAAGGGACCCCAAATAGGATCCTAAAGAAAAGTTTTCCTGATGGCACCCAATGGCTGTGAGAACACAAAAAGTCCTCAAACAGGACTTCCAAACCTTAACAACACGTAAACATTTTCTTGATGCTCTTGAAAGGAGGAACCTGATCCCCTCCTTATTTACAATCAACAGTGAAGGATATTAATATTAATATTAAGAATGCACATCGTCGACAACCCAGCTCAGGTCTTGACCGCTCAGGGAGGCCAGTCCAGCTGCAGGTGGCCCTCCATCCGTCCCCCTTTCCTTCTGCATTCCTCCTCTTTTCCCCATCATCAGCCCCTTTCCCAAGAAATCTCCATCCGCACTATAGAAATAAGCAACTTTGACAGCGCTTTAACCACTGAGTGCTATGGAATCCTGGGATTTTACATTTGGACACTTAGCCTTCTCTGCCAGAGAGCTCTCATGCCACAACAAACTACAAACCCCAGGATTCCATAGGAATGAACCAGGAGAGTTAAAAGGGTTTCGAACCAGATTATTTCTGTAATGAAGATAAAGCCTAAGTTGGTTGTAAAAGGATAGAAGCACCCAAGTCGAATTTTTATCCTGTTAAAAATGGTTTTGCTTTTTTATAAAAATAAGCAGTTTGTTTTTCTGTCTAAACCTTATTTTTGTTGTTGTTGTTTGTATGTTTGTTTGTTTCATTCTTGATAATATGAGTTATTCTGGTCTGTCTCCTTCCTTCTTGCCTGAAAATCTATTAATAAGAAAACTGGGGAGACTTTTTAAACCTCCCAAAGGAGCCACTTTTGGCCTTGTTTGGGGGACTAGCCTCCTCTTAGAAGCCAAAGCCCAATGTTTGTGAAGAATAATAATAAGGCTTGTATTAAAACTATCCTTCCCATTTCTGATCCCTTTTAAAACCCATGTTCCCCAGAAGGAGCAGAACTGTGTAATAAGAAAACCCTCTCAGAAAAGAGACACAAAAGACACACAAAGAAACACACTTCCTTCCTTTTGGCCCAAGGAGCCTGGCCTCCTTCTGACTCTGGAGCCTCAGGAGAGAAAGAGAGGCCTCAGAGAAGGT
>NW_024803709.1:2638-6914 GCF_019175285.1 Sceloporus undulatus | reverse complement strand
GTGTGGCCCCGCCCCAAACCAGGAAAGTCCCGCCCCCAGGCGGGATATGGCAACCCTATCTGCAGTAGCATAATAGATCCCACAGTGACCCAGATTTTTCTGACTGCCCATTAGGTGGCAACGATCATCAGCAATCCAGTAGAAGGACACACAACATACTGAATCTTGGATGGAAAATAGACAGGAATGTTTAAGGTTTGCTAGGAAAAGCAATCTTGCATTTACACAAATTAGCACTTGAATTCTGCAACATATATAAATAGGATTTCCTTCCAGCATTTGATACATTTAACTGATGCAAACCACTGCACCATTCTGGCTGTCTCACTGGAAGTATTTTACCTTTAAATAATTTCTGTTCCCATTTGGACAGGCTTCTCCTTTGAGAAGTTCTGCTCAATGCATTGGACATCTGTCTTTGTCCATGTGGTCACTCTGTCTTCGTCCATGTGGTCCTGATATGGGCTGAGAGAGGCTGAAGTGGGCCTAGATAGAGAATGACTTTTAAAAATTAGAGAAAAGGCAGAAGGGATATAGAACATATAAAAAAATCTTAGGCCTGAATCAGATGTGGCTTCAGGCCTCATTGGGAGCATGCCATTTACACGACACACGCCCTGAATGTGGCCAGAAGCTGCGACAAGGCTGTGCCATCACAAAAGAACTTGTTCAGGGGGCTCAGGATCAGGACCAGGCCCATGCAGTCACCGGAATAATCAGCACTGGAGTAACACAAGACTGCTTCTTCTGGGCCACCTGTTTCGGCCCTTAATCATTTACAATATCCAGCTTTAAAGTCAGTTTTAATCCATGTGCTATGAAAAGGTTATATACTCAAATAATTTGCTTGTTTGTTTTGTTATTTTAATTCACAATTATCCATAATTAAAATACATATCAGGACTCTTTACCTTCACACTCATAAAAGTGGTAGAAATAGTCTGGTAGAAAGTGATAGAAATGTCTCATGGGAGAGGAGAAAGGGAGAGGTGGCCTGTATAGGTAAAATAGAGACCTAAACACAGTTTGGGGAAGGAAATCACCCAGCTAAAGCCAAAACAATGTACACAACAGAGTACAAAACCCACAGCTATTGGTAATGGCAGTGTATTGACCACTTTTCACACTTAAAAGAAAAATTCACAGACAGTTGATTTATCCAAAGTTCTGGAGGCTTTTATCTGTAGGTTGCAAAATGTACAATATTATACATATATACACACTCATCTCTGGCTTCCAGTCAATTCCAACATCTTCTCTCCAGCTTCAGACCAATCCACACTAGCTCACAGCAACAACCTGCTGCTTCAACAATAACCCACAACTCACAACAGAACATGTGACCAATCTCCTGGTCCACTTATATAGAGTGTTGGATGTGAGTCATCATTCAGTGCCACATAACATGATGCAATTCTGTGGCAACCTTACATCATGCTGTGTGTTCATGACTCAGCAGTCAGTGGCTGTCTCACAGAATACATGTCAAACAAAATATTTAAATACATTTTACACTAACACTGATATGTATTTAAAAATGGTGTATAAATGGAAATCAAGAAAACAAAGACAAGCTAATAATTTGAGTATGCAACATTTCACCTCAATTTCTAAAATGATATTTGGGTGATAAAATTGCAAGATCTTGGATCCATGCAAGCATAATAACCAATACTCTATCTGACTGGTTATCTGTGACTATTTAATGTGCTTTGTAGTCTTAGTACTGAATCTAAAGAAGGAAAACCAGGAATGTAAGGGCTGTGCACACTGCCGGGAAAGGCTTGGTTTGGGATGGAGGTAGGGTAGAGTGTCTGCATGACACATGCCCAGACTCTGCCCCCAGGGTGGCGTCACACCGCTCACAGTACTACACGGCACACAGCATCATAGCATTCCTCTGCCACTGTGTCTACATGATGCAGTGCCAAAGGAGCACCGTAAAGCTGTGGCACCACAGCTATAGCGCCCTTTGCAGGACACAAAAAGGAAACACTTTTTGCAGTTCCTTTTTGCCCCTGCAAAAGCCAGGTCAAGACCACAGTTTATGGTTGCTGCGGTCCTGATCTGGCTGTAAAAAGGGTAGCCTTCACAGCCCCATATTCTCTCAGGACAGAAGAAGTGGCTGTTTTTACTACACAGACAACAGGTTGTTTCATTTGCTTCTTTCAATCAAAGATTCAAACAAACAAACAAAAATGGCTACCAATACTAGTGTGTGGGCCTGGAAAGAAATGGTGGCCCCACCTAGAATAGACACTTGTCATCAATTAATTAAATAGGACATAGATATGTACATCACTTCCTATTCAGCAATTGATTCCATGAGCCTGTTCTAGTTGGGACTAGCCATTGGTTCGGAGACAAGGAATCAGTTAATAGCAACTTCACCTCTTAATTGGCAGCCAACAGTTGAGTGATCTTTCCCACTCTGACTTTTGTTCCAGTTGCTGACTCTGTTGCCTCCATTGAGACCAGCATTCACCTGGGAGTGGCTGGCTTGGTCCTCCTTGTCTTGGTGGGAGTTAAACCTTAAGCTTGGATGCAGCAGCAGCAGGAGGAGAAAGTGGCAGCTCCAGACCATCCTCTTCATTGACTTGTTCCAATGATCTCTCTGCCAGGGCTGTGGAGTTCGAGTCAGAAGGAATTTCATGTGAGTCAGAGTCAATGGAAATGTACCAACTCTGACTCTGGCTTCAAAATAAAACATATATAAAAACAATATATGAAAAAATATATCATTTTATACTTATGTTTTACCTTTTAAAATTATTAAAATCTAGTTTGTTGCAAATTTATTTTCATAGGAAGTTTTCTTTTTTATAAATATATATTTACATTCTTATCATTCAAAGGAGATTCACATGGTGGTGATGAAATGCCTTGTAAATTTAATTTAATGTGCTTTTGTTATTTATGAAGAAGTCAATGTTGGAGTTGGACAATGGAAAAACAGAATAGTTGGGAGTCAAAGCTGGAGCCAAAAGTTTTGTGAACTGACTCCACAGCCCCACTGTCTGTGAAGTATCCCAAATGCTGCAAGAATGAGTTTCTCTTTCAGTACAGGATTTTGGATTTTCTCCATCTTGTGTGTGTGTATGTAAACACAGACAGACATAATATGACCAAAAAAAAAAAAAAAAACCACACACCTATATTCATGAGAACAGTACCCACCATTTTGTTAGCTTACATTCGGGGGGGGGGGGGGGGATTTCTAGACATTTTCTAGGTCCTCTAGTGTCATTCTAGGAATCTAGCCAAAACTAACAAAATGAAATTCAACACGAAGAAATGTAAGGTACTGCACTTAGGGCGGAAAAATGAAATGCACTGACATGGGATGGGCGACACCTGGCTGAATGAAACTGCATGTGAAAGGGATCTGGGAGTCCAATTAGACCACAAATTGAACATGACTCGACAGTGCGATGAGACAACTAAAAAGGCCAATGCGATTTTAGGCTTCATCAATAGAAGTATAGTGTCTAGATCAGGGGTAGGCAACCTTTTTGAGCCGTGGGCCGGGTTGCTGTCCCTCAGACAACTGGAGGGCTGAAGCCGAAAAATAAATAATTGAATAATTTTTAAAAGAATTAAATAAATAAATAAACCAGGATAAATGTAGGACTAAATTTTCAAATGGAGGGCATGTTTTTTAGAAAATGGAGGACACGCAAAAAAATGTTGATTTTTTAAAAAAATGTTAATATAAATGCATGTTTCGGAGGTTTCTATAGACAATTGCCCCCCTTGCCCACCACTTGCCCCCCTTGCCCACCTCCTCCTGATAGGCCAAAGGCCCCACGCCCTCACGCAAGAGGCCAAAGGCTCCGGCGGCCGGACCGGGCTGGGGCCAGTCCCAAGGCCTTGCTGGGCCGCATCTGGCCCACGGGCCACAGGTTGCCTACCCCTGGTCCAGATCAAGGTAAACAATAGTGCCACTCTATTCTGCTCTGGTCAGACCCTACCTGGAATATTGTGTCCAGTTCTGGGAACCACAATTTCAAAAGGATGTTGAAAAACTGGAGCGTGTCCAAAGGAGGGCAACTAAAATGGTGAAGGGTCTGGAAACCATGCCCTATGAGGAATGCCTTAGGGAGCTGGGGATGTTTAGCCTGGAGAAAAGAAGGTTAAGAGGCGATATGATAGCCCTGTTTAAATATTTGAGGGAATGTCATATTGAAGAGGGAGCAAGCTTGTTTTCTGCTGCTCCAGAGACTAGGAAGCAATGGATGCAAACTGTAGGAAAAGAGATTCCACCTCAACTTTAGGA
>NW_024803709.1:0-2538 GCF_019175285.1 Sceloporus undulatus | reverse complement strand
ATGTCCAAAGGAGGGCAACTAAAATGGTGAAGGGTCTGGAAACCATGCCCTATGAGGAATGCCTTAGGGAGCTGGGGATGTTTAGCCTGGAGAAAAGAAGGTTAAGAGGCGATATGATAGCCCTGTTTAAATATTTGAGGGAATGTCATATTGAAGAGGGAGCAAGCTTGTTTTCTGCTGCTCCAGAGACTAGGAAGCAATGGATGCAAACTGTAGGAAAAGAGATTCCACCTCAACTTTAGGAGGAACTTCCTGACTAAGGACTGTTCGACAGTGGAAAAAGCTCCCTCGTAGTGTAGTGGAGTCTCCTTCCTTAGAGGTCTTTAAACAAAGGCTGGATGGCCATCTGTCAGGGATACCCTCCTTTTAATGGCTGGCGCTTGGGCTTTACTTATCCCACCGTTGCCACCCAATTACTATTACGAACCCCCTTTCCTATGGCAGGTTCTTTTCTAATATAATAGCTTGTATATGATATATATGACCGACAAGCCATTAGGTAAACCAAAACAAGAACTTTATTAACCAAAATGGTTGAACATCTTTTCCTTGAACTAAATGATACTACATAACTGTTAGTTCAGGCTCAGGCTACTTAGTTACATTCGTATTATTTTACTTTACTGTATTAATGTCACTTCGCTTTCCCCAAGTATTCCTCAATCACCTGGGGACTTTCCTGTCCCTCTGTAGGCAAGTCTTTTTCCTAACTCAGCCACAAAGGCTAACCCTATTCTGCAGGATACCACACTCCAGCCACTCTCTTTCCTAGAGTCCTGGAAGTGAAACGGTAGGGAGCCCTCCCTTACTCAGACTCTATCCCTAACCGTCCTTCTCTATCCCTGGAACCCTCACTCTCAGGATTTCAAGCTCTAACTAACTCATTCCCTCAGGAACTCCTGGACCCTCATCCTCTCTCTTCAAGATTCTAAACCCCCTCCCCACATTCTAACCCCAAATGTCAGCTCAACTGCCAAGCAGAATGTTCAAATTCCTCCTCTAGCCCCTGATTGGCTCGGGGCATCTGCCCTCTGGCTAATTGATGGTCCGTCCGATACTAAGCACTGGAGTGCAGCTTTGGTGCAGCTTCCAGATTCTTAGGGTGCATGCATCATTTAAATAGCATACCTCCAAAGAGACCTGAAGTAGCTTTATTTTGGCAGTCTGTAACAGGCCTATGTTCCTATGGAAGAAGGGCAAGGCAAGATTTTCTGAGCCAGAGCCAGGATTTTGAGAAAGGGAATGAGCTAATGAGATTCTCTGACCAAAATCTTGGATTATGGGAAATCTGAAGGTGTGTTTCTGATTAACCAAGGGCCTCCAGCAGATTGATCTGTTATTAAAGTAACCCTGCTCCTCCCCTCAATGATTTACTCTTGCTTTGGAATTCCTTTTAAAGAATCTCTGCAGTTAACAATGGGGAAAACATCTGAATTTCTCTAAATTGAAGGGACTTCTTTAAACAAAGGATGTCCACCTGGACCTCCTGAGACACATTACCCAAAATTTGGAATACGTTTTGCATTTTTCTACATACATCTCCCCTTGTAGGGATAGACAATAAACACACTAGATCTCATATTAAAAATAATGGTAATAATGGTACACACCAAAAAGGTGGGAGTAGAATGTTTTAGTGGCCAGTAGAGCAATGGGAAAGTCATGACATAATACAATGGATTGTTAGACATCTAATCATTGTGACAATACTTTTGAGCTAGGAGCCCTTGGAAAGCTAGATTGCTTTAAAATTAAATGAGCTGCAGAAGTGTTAGGAGGAAAATGCAGGGTAAGAGGTAACAATACAGGGATATGTGGACAGCTGTTGGGGCAAAGTGGCCAGATGTCCAGGAAAGCAGCCAGGAATAGTGATAGCTGCACTAAACAGGATAAGCTGCTCATGAAGGCTGGTGGAGTTTTAAGGCAAAGCAAACTCCATTGTAAACAAAATAGAATTAAAGCAAAGTTCTGTAGTACAAACCAGGGGTCCAGCCAGAGAATAGTCAAGCAGTCTGAGGCCTAGGATTCAAACAACATCTCGCTTCAACTCTCTCCTAGCTTCTTTTGGCCTCCAACCACATTCCAACTCCTCAACTCCTTCTCTCGGTCACTGTCTTGACCTAGTTCTTGCTGCAAACTGCGCCATTTCTGACTACCTGGCACTTGACTTTCCACTATCTGACTATCATTTAATCTCCTTTCCTCTCACTTATACTCCACCTCCTCGTCACACTGTTCAATGCTATTTTCGTGATCTTCAATCTGTAATAATAATAATAATAATAATAATAATAAATTTATATACCGCCCTGTGGCGAAACAATCCAGGTGGTTTACAACATTAAAATAACATACAGTATAAAAACAATATATTTCCCTCCCCCCTTAAAAATTATTAAACAACATATCTAATTTAAAACCACAATAACTAGTTAAAATAACAATAAATTAAACAAAATAATACCAACCAATAAACCACTGCAACTTCAGATTCTAAAGAAAAGGGGGCTTTGGAGACATTACTGAGGAGGGGGAAAT
>NW_024803708.1:0-6920 GCF_019175285.1 Sceloporus undulatus | reverse complement strand
GACCCAATATACTGTATATACTCAACTATAAGTCGAGAAATGTATGCCCTAAAATGGTCTCCAAAATCACGGGTAGATTTATATATGGGGCAATAAGTTAATACTGCTTATAAAGTTCCTAAAAGAAGTGCCCACCTTTCTCTGTAGCCAGTGACTACATTCAGCTTAGGTTGCTGTTTTTGTGAGGGCTATCTTTTTGAATACTTTCCACAGATACACTTATGTGCAGTGAGCCATTTATATCCATTGGGGTTCCAGGACCCCCCCCCCCTCCCATGGATACCAAAATCCATGGATTTTCAAGTCCCATTAAATACAATGGCATAGTAAATGCCAACAATCAAGGTTTGCTTTTTGGAATTTATAGTTTGAGTATTTTCAAGCAGTGGATGGTTGAATGTGTGGATAAAAAATGTGGATAGGGAGGGCCGATTATACTAAGAAAAGCAGGACTCTGCTTCTTATAAGAGTTAAGGAGCTTTGCACAACCCTGATTTTAAGGTCTGTATATTGAGCCATTTCTGTACCTTTTGAGATTTCAACAGGCACTGCTCATGCACCTTCAGGTATAGCTTGATATGGTCTTGTAACTTAATCTTAAAACAATAGTGAGAACAAAGAATGGATGCTGAGATTATCAGGTAGCTTTGGATTCGGTTATTTTATTTTATTGGAAATATGGAACACACACACAAACCCATCCTACATTGATAGGGTGGACATCAACAACAATGTTTCTGAGAAGGAAGTAAAGCTGTACACTGATATGTGATCAGTATTGGTGCTGCTGTGCATGTCACAGCATACTTGGGAATATTCATTGTGTATTTACACATATTTTGTTCCTTAGCATCACAATCAACATTTAGGAGCCTACAAATAGTGTGGAGAGGATCTGCCAGACATACAATTTGAGAATATTAATACAGAATATAGCATAAATGCCAGGAAAACTTTATTTGAAAGAAAAGCCTTTTTTAAAAGTAAAGAGAGGATGAAAAAGCCAATGAATAAATACAGCATGACAATCTTGAGAATGCATTGGGTTGCCTCACCATGCTTATAAAATAAAACTAACAGCTTTTTAAGAATGGGATGCAAAATGACCCCTGTGTTTTCGAATGATTTTCTTTATCTAAGGATCAATTTCAAAAATTAAGTAATGGTAACCTGAAGTGAATCATAGAGTTGGAAGAGACTACATGGGCCATCAAATTCAACCCCCTTCTTCCATGCAGGAACACAGAATTAAAGCACCCCCAACATATGGCCACCCAGCCTTTGTTTAAAAACCTCCAAAGAAGGAGACTCCACTATTCTCTGAGGCAGCCTATTGCATTGTTGAACAGCTCTGACCATCAAGAAGATCCTCCTGAGATTTAGATGGAATCTCTTTTCCTGCAGTTTGGATCCATTGCTCCTTGAGCTAATCTCTGGACCCATGGAAAACAAGCCTGTTCCCTCTTCAATATGACCCTCAAATATTTAAACATGACTGTCATGTCACCTCTTAAATATCCTTTCATCACCAGTCCTCATAGGGCATGGTTTCCAAGCCTTTCACCATTTTGGTCGCCCTTCTCTGGACACGCTCCAGCTTGTCAACATCCTTCTTGAATTGTGGTGCCTAAAACTCAACATAATGTTCCAGATGAGGCTTGACAAAAGCAGAATACAGTGGTACTATCGCTTCCCTTGATCCAGACACTATATTCCTATTGATGTAACTAAGAATTGTGTTGATTTTCTTGGCTGCTGCATCACACTGCTGACCCATATTCAGCTTGTGGTCTACTAGGACTCCTAGATCCTTTTCACATGAACTGCTGTCTAGTCAGGTGTCTCCCATCCTACATCAATGCATTTCAATTTTTTTCCTGTCTAGGAGTGGGGCCTATTTCTACGTGTTGAAATTCATTTTCTTGGCTTTAACCCAGCCCTCTAATCTTTGCATGCTAATTTTGAATTTTAATCCTATTATCTTGGGAAATAACAACCACTCCCTGTTTCATATCATCTGCAGATTTAATCAGCATGCTCTCTATTCTTCATCTGAGGGGCCATTCAGACTACAGAAAAAAACGGGTTTGAAATTGATTCTTCCACGTGAAGTTCATATTGGGCCTGATTCTGTCACGATCCATGTCGGGGCTTGCACAAGGAAATGCCCCTTACCCCGGGGTATCCAGATTCGGGCTAAAATCCGTCTTTTCTCAAAAGACTCGGGTTGCGCCAAATCTGAACTTGCCCTCGATCATGATCCAGGCAAATTAGGGAGTGATTAGGGTCAGGGGCGGGCAGAGGTTGGAGCATTCCCTCCCATCATCAGAAGGGAGGGGGGAGGAGGAGGAGGAGGAGGAAAGAGCCGAAAAAAGGGGAATCGCTGGATGCAAAGGGTGACAGGAGAAAGGGGGAAATCAGGGGTGACTTTTGGGCTGCAGAAGTCTGTCAGAGAGAGGTGGAGGGTGGAGAAAGTGATGAAGGAGGAGGAGGAAGAGGAAGAGGAGGAGAAAGGGGCCGTGGGAGGAAGGGAGCCATGGAGGGGATCCTAAAACGGAGGAGGAGGAGGAGGAGGAGGAGGAGGACGAAGGAGCTGGGGGAAAGGGTCAGTGGGCATCCCCGAGGAAGGAGAGGGTCTGAAGGAAGGAGGAGGATTTCCAGGAGGAATTGGGTTGTGGGGCTGCACTGGGGCATGTAGGGAAATCAGGCTGCTTGTTCTACTTTCATTCCCTCTTGCGCCTGGATTATTGTCAGGGGGAGGTGGAGGGTGATGGAGAAAACTGAAAGGGAGGAGAAGGTCAGAAGGAAGGAGGATTGCCCAGGGAAGTAGGGCTGTGGGTCCAAGCTGGGGCATGTAGGGAAATCAGCCTCTTTTGACAACTTATGCGCATTATTTTTTGGGTGCTTGCTTGTTCTACTTTCCTCTTGCTCCTGGATTATTATTATTATTATTTCTGTTATATGAGGATGCTACAGGAATGCCTGCGCTGCATTTCCATTTTATTCCCAATTGATTCCATGGGTCTACTTTAGTTGGAACCGGTAGGTCACACTCTCTCAGCCTCAGTGGAAGGCAATGGCAAAGCTCCTCTAGCAGGAGGAAAAGGGTCAGGTCAGGTCATGTCAAAGGCAGGGCACCAATGGAGCTCACATCAGGCACCCACCCCTTTTTATATTTTTTAAAATTATTTTTGACCAAATATGTGCCTGATTTTTTTTCTTGAGGCAGATAGACCAGGGCTAGCAGCTTGTGCAAGGGGTTTCTCTGCTCGCTTCAAGCAAAGGGGAAATGTTGCGAATGCAAATGTTACAATCCTACAATGCGAATGTTACATTTTTTGCTCTTGTCAATTAGATAATGATACATGCTTTTGCTACTGAATTCAGAGGCAGCCCTGAATTGCTTTTAAAAGAAAAAAGAAAAAGAAAAAAAGGAATGCATGGCAATTGCATCCTTTACTGGCATTTCTGAGGTGAGGAATTTATTATTATTATTATTATTATTATTATCATCATCATCATCATCATCATTATTATTATTTCATGTGTAAGAGGCATTCTGGGGGGCAAGGAGTGGGGGATGCATTAGCTTGCATGGGATTGTAAATGGGGACAGGGGCAGATCTGACCCAAATGCCCACATATACACACAACACACAAAAAAGAGGTTTTAAAAAAATTGATACCAGGGCATTTTGTGCATAGCTCTTTAAAAAAAAAGGAGGGGGGAGGACACCTCCGATGCCCCTGCAAAAACGTCACCATGATGATCGCTTGATTGACAGCAGGCACCTTTGGCAGCAGGCACAGAATGCATTCGATTTAAAATGCCCCTCTTTTTGTAGTGGGCACTTGCTAATGGAGAGATTCGGGGGAGGGGCATCCGAATCAGCCCAGTTCCTTCCAGATTTTTGATACCAGTCTGAATGGGGCCTAAGTCATTGATAAAGATGCCAAATAGCACAGGGCCCAGTACAGTTCCCTGTGGCACTCCACTGGTCACTTCTCTCCAGGATGAAGAGAAGCCATTAGTGCCTTGTTGGGTGTCTTGCTGATTAGCAAAAAGTTGGGATAGTCAAATATCATTTGAAAATGGTAGAAAAAAAAGGTTATTCACTTGTCAAGAAATCTTGATGAGAAGAATCATTGACTGATAAGAATCTTCAGAGTTTGCGATTGTTTTGCACAAAATTTGCACATAAAACAGCCTTTTTGCATAAACAATAAAAATTTCCACACAGAAATTAATAGAAATATTAGTTTCTGTGTAGAAAATGTTGTTTCCTGCACAGAAAGTACTGTTCTCTGTGCAAAACAACCATGTTTAAACTTTACACAAAGTAAGTCAGAAATTGTCTGTAAAGTCTGTAAAATATGAAAAGGACTGGACCACTGCTTTGGCAAAGCTTCTAACCTCTTTTAAACAGCATACCTCCAAAGTGACCCGAAGCAGCTTTATTTTGGCCTGTCTGTATGGGCCCTTTGTCCACTAATATGTAGCTTTATAGCCTAGCAGAGCCCAATGAAAGTGGTTCTCATGTGCTTGAGATTGGACCACAGGAGCATAATGTCTGCAGTGCTCTCGTGGTCATGGGGAATGTTGAGAATAAGCAAATAGAGACACTCCTCATGTGCCCCCAACTTCATCTCTGTTTGTGCCTCATGATGAGAGCCCAACAGGTCAACATGAAGCACTTCAGCAACCCTTCATTTGGAGTACCGTAAGGTCTTGTTGAGTTTTCAATTATCCTACATGTGAAACTTTTTCAGTTATGACTCCCACTCAAAGTTTCATAAATGTCGAACAGAATGCTGACCAAGGTTTTTGTTCTGCATATAGTTTGTATATAGCCTGTATCAGCACTGCTTATTCTTGTATGGGTGTATATGTGAGTATGTGTGTGTGCATTATATACTTTTGTCCCTTGCATATGGTGACACTGAAGGCAACTTCAAATCATAGTGGTATATTGATTTACAAGTTCCAGCTTTGCTGCATCCATATTTCTCTGAGGCATCTGGACAAATAGGATATTTTAGAACAGCAAGCAAGCCCTTATTTGTGGGGACAATGAATCAAGATCAAAATGTCACTACATCAGCTACCTCCAGCAAATGCTTCAGTCAAGGCTAACACCTATCTTCATGCTGCTGTTGACTGACACTGTTATCAATAAAATAACAAACTGAAGGAACATTTGATCATCATTCTTCTTCTGGTCACCTTGGGACTAGCTACCTATTGCTTGAGATTTCCTCCTGACTCAGCTCAAGAGTTTAACCAGGTAGAGAAAGAGAATGACTACCGGTCATAGTGAGGCTTTAAATCTTATTTGATGGAGGAGGAAACAGGAAAGTTAACTGCCTTTGAGGTGAAAGGAGTTCAAGAATTACCTTTTTATTTTCTTAATTCTTTAGTAATAAATGGATTTGGGGATTCTCTCTCCTGCTATGAGATCTGGCAAAGATGGTCAGGATGTTGGACTACAGATTCCATCAGCTCTAGTTGCTGTGATTAATAATAACGAATGCTGGAGGGCCACATATTGCTCGCCTTTGCCATAGGCCAGGAACAGCCAACTATAGAGAGGGTGGCAGGTGCACTGTTATGCCAAAGCACCAGAATCAGCTAAATATATTTTTCCAGGTGATTTTTTTCTTTTCAAACCTTCAGACAGCTCAGTACTGTTACAAATTTGTTTTCCTCTACTTTACAAGTCCACCAAATACCTTTACAACTCCTGAGATTTCCCAAATGGCCAAAGCTTGGCTGAGATAGTAACAAACAGTATGGACTTCAAAGAGATTTCAATGTATGTAGAGTGGGTGGGTTGAGAGAATGGAGAAAACAAACAAGACATGTAGCTTGCAATTAATAAAAAAGTTTACTGTTTGCTTGTATCTACATATATCATACATTCTAACAAACTAATGAATAGATCACGTAAAAGAATAAACCAAGGAGCCCTGGTGGCGCAGTGGTTAAATGCCTGTACTGCAGCCATTCACTCGAAACCACAAGGTTGCGAGTTCAAAACCAGCAAAAGGGCCCAAGCTCGACTCAGGCTTGCATCCTTCCGAGGAGGTCGCTAAAATGAGTACCCAGACTGTTGGGGGCAAATTAGCTTACTTGCTGTTCACAGCTATGATCTTTGGAATAGTGGTATATAAATAAAACAAATTATTATTAATTATTATTATTAAACCTTTAAGTCTCACCATCTTTTGGGAGAATCCATATGAACTACTATGCAGTAGTTTTGAGCTGTTTGGAAAGAATGGGGTGAGAAATCATCTGGAATTCTCAGAATTTGGAAGAGTCTGCCGTGAGATTTGTTCTGTTGTTGTATTAAATGGATTGTTGTAATACTTCAGTCTGTGTCCATGTGTTTTAAAGTGTTATATTAGAGTTTTATAACATATGGAATTGGGGTTTATTGGGAATGATGGGTAGTATTGGATCAAAGAGGTACCAGTGTTTCAAAAAAGAGATAATTGCCTGGCTTTAGAATGCACAGATGTCTGGGGGAGGATTTTTCATGGGGAAAGACAGAAAGAGATAAAAGCCAAAGTGTACAAGAGGCTAGGGAAATAAGACTAGGGATGGGTATGTTTTAATTTGTAAATGAATAAAGGTAAAGCCCACAGAACCATAGAGCAAGGCATTGCCTATTTGATGCTTGTGGTTGTGGATGATGGATTGTGTGCACAAAACATCTTACTGTTAACTTCTCCAGTTGCTGAAATAAAGCTTTGCTGTTTGAACACAGAGGACTGGTTTACTGAACTGTGGGAGTGGGCAGTTCTGAAAGGACTAAAAACAAATCAGGGTTCTATGGTCTTTGAGGGGTTTCACAGGCCACACTTTGGGTTCCCAATGACTGCATGGAGCCCATGGGACACACTTTGCCCACCCCTGT
>NW_024803707.1:1480-6922 GCF_019175285.1 Sceloporus undulatus | reverse complement strand
AACTATTCATCTAGTTACTCCCAGAGGAGAGCCTCCACAGAACAAGCCTCAGTTATAGATGAAATTAAAAAACTGCAATTGGATATGGAGCAGAACCTGGCAAGGGAAATTAAAAATTTACGAGCAGACTTTAAGAAAGACCTGAAGTCTGAATTGAGAGATTTCAGGCAAACACTTGAATCTGTTACTAAAGAACTAAAACAAGTCAACATAAGGGTTCAGAAATTAGAAGAAAAAGCCAATTCTATGGAAGATATTGTCAAAAAGGTAAAGTCGGACCAGGAACTGGAGAAAGAAAGACTTCTGGATATGAGAGCGTTAGAAGAACAAAAGGCGAGGCAGAACTGTTTGAAACTTAGAGGTGTGAAAGAAAATAAAGGAGAAAATCTCTATGATCTACTGATTCCAATCTTGGCAGACTATATGAATATTCCAGTACAAGAGGTGAGCTGGAGTATAAATAAGATCTACCGGATTAATTCAAAAATCGCCAAGGAAAAAAGTCTGCCCAGGGACATAGTCATTTATTTTCTGAGACAAAATGTTAAGGATCATTTGCTTCAAACTAGTTACCAGGATAAGCTCATAATTGAGGAATGTGAGATCAGAATCTTCAAAGATGTCCCTAAGAGGATTCTTCAGAGGAGAGAAGGTTATAAATTCTTAACAACCCAGCTAAACAGACACAATATATTATACAAGTGGGAAAAGCTGGAAGGTATCTCGGTCTACTTTAAACAGAGATGGACAAAAATAAATTCAGTTTTCAAGGCAAACGAATTTTGGAAAAGACATGGAAAAGAAATTGAAATAACGAGAGAGCCACATGATGACAAGAGGGAAGAAGAACAAAAGGGTTTGAAAGAAGATCAGATAGATCATAAGGATGGAAAGGATGAAAAACAGGACGAACAGGATAGAGACTCAAACAGATCGGGAAGTAAAGAAGACTGTGAAGAGGAGGAATCAGATTTATCAGAGTTAGATGAAGAAGAAGTTGACCCTAAGAAACAAAAAGGTGAGGAAGAGAAATCTCCCAGTTTGGACACAAGTTTGGAAGAAGGGAAAAAGGCTAAACCAAGAAGGAAACGTTGTAAAAACAAAGCCAAATAAACGTTAGAAAGAGATAACTGGTACAAAAAATTATGAATCTCCGGATACTGTCATGGAACATTAAAGGACTAAATGATAAAACTAAAAGGAAAGAGATCTTCCACCTCCTCGGCAAGGAAAAATATGACATATTGTGTCTCCAAGAGACACACATTAAACAGAAAGATGAAAGGATATTAAGGAATTCTAAATTAGGATTGGAATATGTGGCTGCAAATAAGCAGAAGAAAAAAGGAGTAGTTGTGTACGTCACAAATAAACTACAATCAAGAAAGATCTTTGAGGATAAGAATGGCCATTACGTTGGTATCGAAATTCAGATAAGTGACTATAAGATCACATTAGTAGCCATATATGCTCCAAACAACGCTAAGGCAAGTTTCTATCAGAACTTGCGCATTGTCCTACAAGAATATAGTAAATATGATTTCATACTTTGTGGAGATTGGAACGGCGTGATTGATCCGAGTGCAGACCGTTTGTCATCGAAAGCCATAAAGGCCGATCAAGGGAAGCTCCCTAATTCTTTCTTCAAACTTAAGCAAGACCTTGGCCTAATTGAAACCTGGAGATACAAATACGGTGATAGGAGAGAGTTTACTTTTTTTTCCTGAACGCCATAAAACCTTCTCCAGAATTGATATGTTTTTTGTATCCAAACTTATAGCCCCAAGAATTGTGAAGGTAGAAACACTACCCAAATCGTACTTGGACCACAATCCAATTTTGCTAACAATCAAGAGAGAAAGTACAGAGTTTAGTTGGCAACTACAGGACTACCTTCTCCTATGTCCAAATTTAGTTGAGCAAGCAAAACAAGAGATCCAAAACTATTTCCATGAAAATCTACATAAAGGTACAGACACGCAAGTGGTATGGGCTGCAAGCAAAGCGGTCATACGAGGTTTTTTTATAAAAAAACACTACGAAATGTTGACTAATAAAAAGAAGAGGATAACCCAGATTACGGAGCAGATAAACAAAAAAGAGGAAGAATTAAGACAGGATCCCAATTCTGATTCAACACTTAGAGAAATAAAGATTTTACAATCACAATATAATATGCAGAATGCGGAGGACTTAGCCAAAACGTTGAAAAGAATGAAAGTTAAACACTTCCAACAAGCAAATAAACCAGGTAGATGGCTAGCCCATAAAGTGTGTAAAGCCAAAGAAGGGAGAACTATTATCAAGATAAAGGACGGCCTTAAGACATATACGGACACGAAAGGAATTAAATTAGCCACTACAAAATACTTCACTAAGATGTTTCTGACAAAACACATTGGAAAGATTTTTAGAGAAAACTACCTTCAAGAAACTAAAATACCGGAATTAGATAAGGACCAAATTGATCTCTTAGACAAGCAGATAACAATGGAAGAACTACTAGAGGCAATTCAAAGTGCAAAACCAGATAAAGCCCCAGGGCCGGACGGCTTTACAATCAGATATTATAAAACATTTCAAAATGAAATTAGTAAGCCTTTGCTAGAAGTAATGAACACAATTGACGGAAAACAGCTGCCTCCAACCTGGGAAGAAGCAAATGTAGTACTGCTACCCAAGGAAGGGCGTGACCATCAACTTCTCAAGAACTATCGGCCGATATCTCTGCTTAATGCAGACTATAAACTATTCGCAAGTATAATGGCTAATAGACTTAAAAAGGTGTTGCAGTACATCATTCAGGAAGATCAATGTGGCTTCCTCCCAAAAAGGCATTTAAATGAAAATCTGCGAACTGTTCTGGATGTGATTGAGCATTTTGACTGTAATAATGAGAGAAAACTTGCACTGATCTTTCTCGATCTAGAGAAGGCATTTGACAGCCTTGAATGGTCCACGATAATTAGAACATTAAAACGTATCAAAGCCGGAAACAGATTTACTAATTGGGTAAAAGCTATATACACCAAACAATCAGCTAGGGTAATTATAAATCAACAAAGAACAAATTCAATTCCATTGTATCGTGGAACCAGACAGGGCTGTCCATTGTCACCTTTGCTTTTTATTTTAGTCTTAGAGTTATTATTAATTAATGTGAGAGAGGACAAGGATATAAAGGGGGTTAAATTTAAAGGAGAAACTCTGAAGATAAGAGCTTACGCGGATGACATTGTTGTTATGCTACAAGACCCAAGTGCCAGTATTCAAAAGCTGTTAGGACAACTAAAAGAATTTGAAAAGTTTTCAAAGTCAATATAGAGAAATCTGCCATGATGACAAAAAATATGAATAAGGAAGAACAAGAGAATCTCTCACAGTTCTCAGGTTTTATTGTAAAAGATAAGGTTAAATATTTGGGTATTTCCCTGACGAATAAAAACTCAAATCTGTTCAAGAATAACTACAAAGTAAAATGGACAGAAATCAGAAGAGATTTAAAGAAGTGGCAAGAGTTAAAACTCTCCTTATTAGGCAGAATCGCTGCAGTTAAAATGAATGTTATACCTAAATTATTATTTTTGTTTCAAGGAATCCCAATAATTAAATATGACAAAATTTTTAAAGAATGGCAAAAACAACTGGCTGATTTTGTCTGGGCCGGGAAAAAACCAAGAATTAAACTTAAGATTCTTCACGATGCTAAGGAAAGAGGAGGTTTCGCCTTCCCTAAGTTAAGCTTATATTATGAAGCCAGTGTAATAATGTGGCTAAAAAGCTGGATGACCTTACAAGATGCTAAATTACTAAAGTTAGAATGTACGGACATGAGGTTCGGATGGCACGGTTACTTATTCTATAACAAACTGAGCGCAAACAGAAACTTTAATAACCATTACATCCGGGCCTCAATCATGTACGTTTGGAAGAAATATAGGAGTAGAATATCTCCAAAATGCCCAATGTGGTTATCTCCACATGAGGCCCTATACAATGTAGATCCAAAAAGAGAAGCATGTTGGATAAAGTATAGAGACCTTATTGATGAGAAGGGCGAAATCAAATCCTATGAGAGGATGAAGGAAGAGAACTGGAAGATAGGATGGTTTTTATATAGACAACTATATCAGAGATATTACTTAGATAAAAAAGAATGGGGCTTTGCAAGCTCCAATACGGATATGGAGAATATTATTTGTAAATCAGAACAGAAAACATTATCAAAAATCTATAACAAGCTGTTAGAATGGCATACTGAAGATGAAGTTATCAAAGAAGCTATGGTTAAATGGGCACAAAATTGTGGCAGAGCGATCGAGTTGGACCAATGGGAGAGAGCGTGGAACAAAAGATTAAAATACACATTGTCATAACATGTAAAAGAGAATTACTATAAAATCCTATATAGGTGGCACCTGACGCCAGACAACTAGACAAAATTTATAAAACAGGTAACAGGATTTGTTGGAAATGTCACAGAGAGATAGGAACGTACTTTCATTTATGGTGGTCCTGTGACAGAGCAAAAGTATTTTGGAAACAGTTGCAAGACAAAGTCTATAAAATCTTAGGGATTAAGTTAAAGCTGAGACCTGAAATTTGGCTACTCTGTTTATTAAATGACGAGATAGAATTAAAATTTGGTAAAATTATTTTTTACATGTTGACAGCGGCCAGACTAACCTTTGCTAGATTTTGGAAATATGATAAAGAAATAGATGTGAATGAATGGCGTATAAAATTATATGAAATGATGGAAATAGATTTACTTTCAAACAAATTGAACAATGAAGAAAACTCTAAATGGAGGTTATGTTGGGAAAAAACTATGAATTATATGCAGAATCTGTGGGGTAAAGGTGCAAACGTGTTGTCAAACTGGGACATACCTATCTGAATGCTCAAATATTACCTATGGTAGAGTATGTATGGATTACTATTAGGTCATTTTAAGTTAGGTTAAGAATTTATTTTTCAGTTATAATACGTTGATATGCAAATAAAACAAGCTTGTTAGATGTAAGGATAAGCTTAAGTTGGATTTGGATTGTAACTACAAACAAATAAGATAGATTACAACAGGAAGGAGAAATCCTATTGTAAAATCGATCTCTGCTCTATTTAGTTGATATGTCAGAGGGAGATACACAAAAATATTGTAGACAGAAGAAGAACTCCCTCAAACGTAGAATACATCCTTGTAAATTAGCAGTTCATAGCGTGGGAGGAAGCTATTTAGAGTTTTATTTTGTATTAGGTTATTAGAGTCACAGGAAATTAATAAGAAGAGGAGAAGGTAATAGAAAAAGACGGATTTCCAGTCATTTATGGGAAAGGAAGTATGGTCAAGAAGACAACGAATGCAAGCATACAACAACAGAAAAAAGAAGGGAAAATGGGGGGGGGGGGGGGGGAAAAAAAAAAAAAAAAAAAAAAAAA
>NW_024803707.1:0-1455 GCF_019175285.1 Sceloporus undulatus | reverse complement strand
ATTTTTTACAAGGATAAAATCAATTTGTGTGTGCCTTCTATCCGTTTAACGACCACCGCTTAGGCTTTATTTATCTGCACGACAGAATAATCTAGTTCAAACCCAAAACCAGTTCAAAACCGCTTTAACAAACTCTCTGGCTCCTGGCTCCATTCTAGAATGGAATCCTGTCTATGGAATCCTGGATTTTGTACAGTTTTGTGGCAGGGAAGAGCTCCTCTGCTCTGCAGAGAAGGCTAAGGTCATCCCAATCCCAAAGGTAAACCGCGGATTCCATAGCACTGGAGAGCGTTAAGCATGTCAGAAGTGCCTTATTTCTCTATTTCTATAGTGTGGATGGCAGCCTTCTTGGGAAAGAGGCTGATGCTGGGGAAAAGAGGAGATTCAGAAGGAAAGGAGGACAGAACAAGATGGCAACCTGCAGCTTGACGGGGCCGCTCGGAGAGCGGTCAGACCTGAGCTGGTGGTCGATATGGGGACTCGTGATATTAATAGTAATGTCTTTCACGATAGATTGTAATTAGAGAAAGAAGAAAAATTTCAGGTGCCTCCTTTCATATCATAAGGAAAAGGTTAGGGATGTTGTTGAAGGTTCATAAATCCGTTGGGTCCTGACTTTGGAGGCCCCATTTCAGCATCCTCCATGTTTGTTGGGTTCCCCTGGAAAGTAGTCAAACTGCCAACTGCAAAGCACTGAGGCAGAAAAAGGAGGGCGTACATTTTGTTGCTGCCACAACCATTTTGTGCTGGCTTTGTGACTGGTGGGGGTGGGAATAATGTTCTGGAAAACCTCGCTGAGTCCTCTCGTTGAGAGCCGAGAAGCTCCTCTTTCTTCTCGTCCTGAGGGCCTCCAGAGTGAGAAGGAAGGAGCCAGGGCTCCTTGGGCCAAAGGAAGCATGTGTTCCCATTTGTGCCTCTTATTGTGCCGCTTGGCGCTGTCCATGTTTGGGCGAAGAGGAAGGAAAGGAAGGAATGAAGGAAGAAGGAAAGACGCAGAAAAAGGCAAAGGGTGCTCAACCTGATGATAATGGAGCAGAGGACAAAGGATAGTGCATTTTTCAAGTCAGAATAAGTAAGAGAGGTAGTAGAGAACCACCTTATATCTAAATGAAATTTGGAAAAATAATGTAATCGGACGAGTAAAACGTGCATGATGTATGATGTATGATGGTTGTGAAGACAACTGTATCAACACATTTTATAATCAATAAAATTTATATTAAAAAAAAAACCATTTTTTACAGGATAAAAATTCAATTTGGGTGCCTCTATCCTTTTACAACCGACTTAGGCTTTATCTGCACTACAGAAATAATCTAGTTCAAAACCGCTTTAACTCTCCTGGCTCCATTCTATGGAATCCTGGGATTTGTACATTGTTGTGGCATGAGAGCTCTCTGGCAGAGAAGGCTAAGTATCCCAAAGGTAAAATCCCAGGATTCCATAGCACTGAGC
>NW_024803706.1:0-6924 GCF_019175285.1 Sceloporus undulatus | reverse complement strand
AACTATGCCTCTGGAGTTCTGTGTGCTTCAGGCCTGGTCTAGTTAAGGTGAATCCCAAGGTCGCTCTTGCCCCAACCAAACTTTATATCTCCTTTTAGCTAAGTAACAAATTCCCCTAAAAGCATAGCACTTGTGGGTGTCCTCCCCAGACTCCAGCATTCTGGGTAACAAAGTGCCTCTTGAATCAACCATGGAACTAAGGAAGCTCAGGTAGGAAAAGACACATTAGAGAACATTGCCATTGTCCTCTAAGTCATTGCAGGGCCAACAGAGGGATTTGACCCAAGAAGTCTCCCCAGAGGCTTGAAGAGGGGCCAAAAAAGCCAGGAGACTTGGTCAGGGATGGGCTGAGGAGCATTTGGTGTCAAAAAGCATTTATCTCCATGGTTCCTTCCCACAAAACCCTACAATTGACAGTTTAGGATAGGATATTTAGAATCCTTAGAAAGTGGAGAGCAACAGTGACTCACTAAACTACAATTTCCAAGATTTCACAGAAAGCTGCTATGACAAACTATGTGTGAAAGGGATCTAGGAGTCCTGGTAGACCACAACTTGAACCTGGGTCAACAGTTTGATGCAGCAGCTAAAAAGGCCAATGTGATTCTAGGCTACATAAATATGGGTATAGTGTTATGGCAGGGGTTAGACTGGATGGCCTTTCTAGTTTCTTTCAACTCTTTGATTCTGTGTTATAGATTAAGGGAAGTAATAGTGCAATTCTGTTCTACTTTGGTCAGACCCTCACTTGGAATACTGTGTCCATTTCTGGTCACCACAATTCAAAAAGGATGTTGAGAAGCTTGAGTTTATCCAAAGGAGAGCAATAAAAATGGTGAAGTGCTTGGAAACCATCAAACCCTATGAGGAATGGTTTGGGGATCTGGGAATGTTTAGCCTTGCTAAGAGAAGGTTAAGAGTGGATATGATAGCCCTGTTCAAATATTTGAAGAGATACTGAAGATGGAGCAAGATTGCTTTCTGCTGCTCTAGAGCAAAGGACATAGAACAATGGAAGCAAGCCACAGGAAAAGAGGTTCCACCAAAACATTAGGAGGAACTTCCTGACAGTAAGAGCTATTCAACAGTGGAATATACTCCCTCAGAGCATGGTGGCATCTCATTACTGTTATTGTTATTATTATTTTTAATTACTAAAGCGCTCCTTCTTTGAAAGTCTTTAAAGGTCTTTGAAGGTCTTTAAATAAAGGCTAGGTGGCCATCTGCTGGTGATGCTTTCAATGTGTATTCCTGCATGGCAAGGCGTTGAACTAGATGGTCCTTGCTATCTGTTTAAAGTCTTTGATTCTATAATTCTAATGTGGAATCATAGTGTCATGATAATGTAGAATGAAAGGGCCCTCAGTCTTCATAGGAAGGGCAATGAATTCAGCTTCCTTACCCACAGAGGCCACATTCTCGTAAGTCTCCATCATCACATCCTTGTACATAAGTCTCTGCTTCTTCGTCAGCAGTTTCCATTCCTCCTCGGTGAAATATACCGCCACATCTGCAAAGGTCACCTGCAACAGAAAATAGTCCTCATCCAGAAAATGACTAATAAAAGGGGAGAGGGAAGCACATGATGCATCCCAAAAATAATTTGATCACCTCGGAATTTAGTCCAGGAAATAACCTTTACATTCTGTTAGCAAGAAAAAAGCTACTGCCTTTGAGGTCCAGTTTGTCTCAAATTCTTTCAATGTAATAGACAATATAATTTAGGCCATAGCAGGGATATTAATGATAGATTAGAATACTGACTATCCCAACACGTATAGTATATTTAGCCTCCAAAGATTATAGTGCATTTAGCCAATTATTGCTAAATTTCAGAGGCAAATGCTATTTTTAAAAAGCAACAGCAGAAGGTGGTGAAGATGGACAAAGTTGTTTATGAAGAAGATCACACAAGTGGGAAAGGGCACAACAGTTTGTTTTTGCCTCAGACTCCTAGCAAGGGCAGGTCCCTGCCCCCTTCTTTCTTCTCCAGCCCCCACTTTTGAGTTGATGGGCTGCAAACTCCTTGACAATCATTATGCAGAAATTGAAATGACCTGAAGAATTGGGAAAGTGGGAGGAGAAGAGAGAAACCAGGACATTTTAAAAGCCCTTGAAATATTGGGATGACAGAGGATTAACCAGGACTGTCTCTGCCAAACTCGGACAGTACTTTATTTGCTTCCTTTCATAAATTGGCCCAGCAGTGACACAGATGAAGCTAACAGGATAGTGACTCACTGAAGAGTTGTTGTACCTCGGCAGCCTCCTTCTCTTGGAGCCCAACTCCCTCTGGTTGGCCTCTGTGTTGGCCATCAGGTGGGCAGGGGTCCTGGTGTTCCTGCACTTGGGTCACTTCCAGAAAGAGAGGCCCCAAAGCCGTGTACAAGGAGGCCGAGATGAAGGTCCTGAGAAAAGGGCCCAGGGTTAGGATTGGCTTGGCAAGAAACCCTGCAGCACTCAAAGAGACAGAGAACAGCATCCTGCTGGTGACACACCAAGATGGCATATGCCTCCGTTGGGCCAATGCAGAGTTGGGCATTTGCTTCCTAGCCCGATTCCACAGAGCAACACTGGAGCATAGAGGGTTCTGCTGGGTCAGGCTTTCTGGCCTAGTGGCCTCCCATTCTCCCATTGGCCAAAGCAGTTGCCCTCCATCCCCCAGGGAGTTCCCCGGTCAAGCAGGGCAGGAAAGGAGCTCTCTCTTCTCTGGTTGTCCCCCTTCCATGGGATCCAGCCCTCCTCCCAGGATCGGGGGAGGGGGGGCACCAGAGGATTGAGCTGATGGGAAGGGAACAACCAATTCCCATGGCAGCCTTCTGCATGCAGGGAAGTCACAGTTCTGAGAGTGCCTCTGCCCATGTGGAGAGTGCCTATTTTCCACACTGTTGCCTGGCCAACTTGGCTTGGGAATGTCCTGTTCTAGTCACAAGTAGGATTAAATCTTAGCCTGTATCAAATCCTATACTTAGTCCTGATCAGAGTAGAATCACTCAGTCTCTTGGATTTACCTATAGATTGACTCACCAGTCAATTATGGGTTGAGTCGATCTACACTAGGTTTAACCAACAGGATTCAGGCCTCCTCAGACTTTATATTCAGATAAGTTGCAATAGAATGTAGAAAATATATATATGCATTGTATAAAATTCATTGTATGTACTTTAGTTTCAATAAAAAATATTTTTAAAAAAGATTTTAAAGGCAGGAATGTTAATTTTTCCATGCTGCATCATCATCACTGATGAGAATTTGATTTCTCTTTCATGCAGAGGAAGAGGAGGAGGAGGAGGACCACCTTCTTTATGGAAAGATTAAAGAGCAGATCATTAAACAGACAGTCTGTGAACAACTAGAAAGCAATGCCATAATCACAAAAAGTCAATATTAGTTTCAGAGAAAGAAGTCATGCCTGACAAATCTAATCTCAGTAGAGGATCCTGGTAGATGAAGGGAATGCTATGGATATAGTATATCTTGATTTCAGTAAGGCCTTGGTAGATGAAGGGAATGCTATGGATATAGTATATCTTGATTTTAGTAAGCTTCCCCATGTCATTCTTGCAAAGAAGCAATTTTGGGCTGCATCAATAGAAGTATAATGTCTAGATCAAGGGAAGTAATAATGCCACTCTATTCTGCTCTGTCAGGTCCCACCTGGAACATTTTGTCCGGTTCTGGGCACTACAATTCAAAAAGGATGTTGAGAAACTGGAGTGTGTCCAAAGGAGGGCAACTAAAGTGTAAGTTTAGAAACCATTTAGACACTGGTGAAAATAATCATTTCATTTTCCCAAATGAGACAAATCTCTGAGCTTAACTGCTGTGTTTATAATATAATATAATAATATAATATAATATAATAACAATAAATTTATGTATATAACACCTTTCCAAAAAGATCAAAGCAGTTTACAAATTGACAATTACAAAATTTGTGTGTTTGTGTGTGTCAGTCATAGCAGGAGCATGAGGTATGTACCTCCTCCCTCTGCTTGCTAAAACCACACAGAAACTGAGGCATGTACATTTGTGTGCATTGTTTCTGAACGGATCTATTGTCAAATTCACAATTTCTTTACTTTTCCTTGTATAATTTTTAAAAAGATGCACACTGCTGAATATGTTGCACTTATACAACAAAAATCTATAAATGTATAGGTTTATGAGTGAAGATTGCAGCCTGGATTATGCTCATTTTTGGGAAGTGAAGACGTATGTAAATTCATTTTATAATCCAAGAGAAAAAAATACCTCACAAAGTTCTAGTAAACAACATGTACACACACAGCCCCCACACAAAGGACTCACTGGCGCACTGTGTGTCTGGGGTCTGGAAATCTCACTTCCACCTTCTGGGAAGACAATGCTGCCACAGTCTGAATTTGGGGCTTTATGCCTGCAAAGCATGGGCTCAGTCTCTCAGCTGCAGCCCTTCCACACAATCCTGGACTGAAACATTCAAACAAAGATCCTCTTCCAGCTCCAGGAATAAAGACCTACCTTCAGTACAAAGACCCTGATTCCTGCATCCCCAGAAAGGCTTCTTCCACAGTCCTTTATGGTCTCCTCAGCTGTAGAGAAGGGTTGCTCTGAGTGCGAAGGAGGAGAGGTCCACAGGGCTAAGGGAGGGAAGGCAATGGGAAAAGGTCAGTGCCAGTGGCCATGGAGAGCAGAAGGTGACAATGCCGAGGAAACTCCTCTGAGTCCTAGCCCTAGGAATGAGTGGCAGGAGTTAGTCCAGGGGGCTGAGGGCGTCTCCTTTCCCAAAGGGGGAGGCAAGGACCGGTGGGACCAAAGGGAGGGTTTCTTTCCCACCTCTCTCTCCCAGCCCCCAAAGCCCAGCCTCCCCACTGGCCCTGGGTCCCCTGCCTCCCCTTCCTCAGAGCCTCACAGGCCCCTCCCTCCCCCCAAAATGGAGGGTCAGAGGCACAAAGGGACACACAGCCCTTTTTTTTTGGCTCAAGGAACCTGGCCTCCTTCTCGCTCTGGAGCCTCAGAGAGAGAAAGAGGAACCTCTGTTCTGTTGGGGCGTGTGGAAAGACGCGCTGTGTCCACCACAACCACCTGCAGAATTGAACCACATCAACAGGACGCCAGGAAGAAGGAATCTGTGGAGATGTCTGCAAAGGTATTTTGGTCAAGAAGGAAATATTCCTTCACCATTGCAAACGGCCTTGAGATCCAGGCTTGAGAAATAACTACAGAACAAGCCTTCACTTTTCACGAGGACTTTAACCTTCGTTTGCAATATTTACAAAATATATATACACAGTGTTATTTACACCAACCAACAATAATAACACAACCTGTGACGCAGCCACAGTAACACCATCCACAGAGAGGCAGTTGCTCTCACACACCAACTGTCTCACTCTGTCTCTCAGTGACAGTTAGGAAGGACAGGTGACAGTTGCATCAACATTGTGCTGATACACTGTTCCAATGCTGACACATATAACTGCCCCTAGAGCTGTATATAACTTGCACAACAGCTCCACCTAGTGGCCACATCCATGTCATTTACTGACATGTTCAACTGAGGCTTCAGAGAATGTTCTGGAACATTATTCCCCACAGTCACAAGCAGCACAAAATGGCCTCCAGAACACAAAATGGCTGACAAAAGCGAAAAAGGCCACCAGGACACAAAATGGCTCCTTCTGCCTCAGTGCTTGGCAGTTGGCAGTTTGAGGCCTTCACGGAACACAAAACAGAGGATGAAATGGCCCCAAAGTCGAAAGGGACCCCAAACAGGATTTCCAAATTTAAGAACACCTAAACATTTTCCTGATGCTATTGAAAGGAGGACCCTGATCCCCTCCTTAATTACAATCAATAATGAAGGCTATTAATATTAATATTAAGAGTGCCCATCATCCACAACCCAGCTCAGGTCTTGACCGCTCAGGGAGGCCAGTCCAGCTGCAGGTGGCCCTCAGTCCATCCGTCCGTCCGTCCTCCTTTCCTTCTCCATTCCTCCTCTTTTCCCCAGCATCAGCCCCTTTCCCAAGAAGGCTCCATCCGCACTATAGAAATAAGCCACTTTGACAGCGCTTTAACCACTCAATGCTATGGAATCCTGGGATTTTACCTTTGGACACTTAGCCTTCTCTGACAGAGAGCTCTCATGCCACAACAAATTTCAAATCCCAGGATTCCATAGGATAGAACCAGGAGAGTTAAAGCTGTTTTGAACTGGATTATTTCTGTAGTGCAGATACAGCCTAAATCAGTTGTAAAAGGATAGAAGCTCCCAAGTTGAATTTTTATCCTGTTTAATATGGTTTTGCTTTTTTTTAATATAAGCAGTTTCTTTTTCTGTCTAATCCTTATTCTTCTTGTTGTTGTTTGTTTGTATGTTTGTTTGTTTCATTCTTGGTAATATGAGTTATTCTGGTCTGTCTCCTTCCTTCTTGCCTAAAAATCTATTAATAAGGAAACTGGGGAGATTTTAAAACCTTCCAAAGGAGCCACTTTTGGCCTTGTTTGGGGGACTAGCCTCCTCTTAGAAGCCAAAGCTCAATGTCTGGGAAGAATAATAATAATAAAGCTTGTATTAAAACTATCCTCCCCATTTCTGATCCCTTTTAAAACCCATGTTCCTCAGAAGGAGCAGAGCTGTGTGATAAGAAAACCCTCTCAGAAAAGAGACACAAAAGACACACAAAAGACACCCTTCCTTCCTTTTGGCCCAAGGAGCCTGGCCTCCTTCTGACTCTGGAGCCTCAGGAGAGAAAGAGATGCCTCTGTTCAACTGAGGCCTCAGAGAAGGTTCTGGAACATTATCCCACAGTCACAAGCAGCACAAAATGGCCGCTGGAACAGAAAATGGCCAGGGATGGTGGGAGGGACTGGGATTCCATTTCCATTTCCCAGGATTCCCTAGCACTGGGCCAGGGCAGTTAAAGCGCTCTCAAACT
>NW_024803705.1:0-6925 GCF_019175285.1 Sceloporus undulatus | reverse complement strand
GCATATTTTTCCTCAGTGTTTTCCTTTCTTAAAAATCAATAATACACTGTGTTTCATTATTATGATGACACTCTGATCTCAGAAGAAAGATTATAATCTGTGTATATTAAAATACATACAGGTTTGCTTTTTAAAAATGGCATGTAGGTAAATACGTGCGAAAGGTTGCTGTGAATCTGGAGAGTTAAAGTAATTTCAACCTTGCAGTTCAAAAACCAAGGTATGGATGTATGTTGTCGAATTCATAGATGTAATAAACTAACCCTTTTTGACTCTCAGGTGCCACAGTGTCGTTTCAAATTATTGTATATTTTCAGTTTCAAAAAGTGAAATTTTGGCGAATAATTTTCATCACAGCAAGGCAATCTCTTCCTGGGTTAGAGGCGGAGAGATCTAGAATCATAGAATCGTAGAATCGTAGAGTTGGAAGAGACCGCAAGGGCCATCCAGTACAACCCCATTCTGCCATGCAAGAAATCTCAATCAAAGCATAACCGACAGATGGCCATTCAACCTCTGTTTAAAGACCTCCAAGGAAGGAGATTCCACAACATCCTCTCTAATTTTAAGATCCATCCAAGAGAAATGTTCTTCTCATGTACACAAATTTGTTGCCAATTGTACCATATATATATATATATATATATATATATGGAAAAATTATATGGTACAATGAGTACCACACACACACACACACACACACACACTATGGCACAATTGGTATCATATGGTACCCATTGTACCATATAATACCAATTGTGACATAGGCCCCATACAGACAGGCCAAAATAAAGCTGCTTCGGGTCACATTGGAGGTATGCTGTTTAAATAATGCATGCGTACTAAGAGCCTGGAAGCCTGACCAAAGCCACAATCTAGTCCTAAGGAGTGGTGCGCAGCTTTGATGCAGCTTCTGGACTCTTAGGACGCATGCATCATATAAACAGCATACCTCCAAAGTGACCTGAAACAGCTTTATTTTGTCCTGTCTGTATAGGGCCATTGTGTGTGTGTATATATATATATATACAAGGCAAAATGGCTACAAATCTGTCTATCAAGTCAAAATCTTCCTAATATTAACCTTCGCCCATCCTCTGCACAAACAATTCAATGAACTGAGTAAGATTTACCGCTGAGCAGACATGCCACATTTTGGAGTGTAACATCATCAAAAATTATTTAAGGGGTGATTTAATAGACTACTCCACCCCGATGTTTCTCAGTCAGAATTAGTATGATTCAGTTGAACCATTCCTTGAAAATAAAATTTTCTTGCAAGTCATTATTAAACGGTTTCTTTTTAGCATAGACTCTGCAGGAAATATCCTCTGCTATTTTTCACAGTGGCAATAAACTCAGAGCACAGGGCATGTCTGCATGTGCCTCCAAGTCCCCTGTTGACTTATGGCGACCTCATAAATTTTGTAAGGTTTTCTTAGGCAAGGAATACATGGGGGTCTTTTGCCAGTCACTTCCTCTGAAACACAGCCTACAGCAACTTGGAGTGTATCGGTGGTCTCCCACCCAAGTCCTAACCAGGGCTGAGCCTGCCACACATAGCTGGAACAAAATCAAAACTGAGGGCAGCAATCGAAAGGTACAGGGCATTTTAAAATAGAAAACAGAAGAAAGGGGACTTCCTTCTACATGAGTGACGGAAATGTGAGTACACGTGTCCCTCCATATTCACTAGAGTTAGGGGCACAAGACCCCCATGAATATGGACAAACCGCAAATAACACAAACACCATGTTTTTAACTGAGAGGACACCTCTCTAGGAATCTCTAGGTCCTCCAGTATAACTCTGTGGCCAACATCCTACAGACACTGACCATAGAACTGCACTAGAGGAGCTACAAATGCACAGTAGAGTATTCTCTCTAGGAATCTCTAGGTCTTTCGGTGCAACATTTAGTTAAAGTAGACCATAGAGTTGTACTGGAGGACCTAGAGATTCCTAGAGAGAACATATGAATGAAATCCGTGAATAATCCAATTTGCAAATATCAAAACTGCAAATATGAAGGGATGAGTGTAGTTAAGTCGTAACAACAAAGTCCAAAGGGAAGAGTTGATGTGAACCAGAACAAAAGCTTTCATGTTGTTTACTCCAATTAGCTCTCTGTCATTCCTCTGGTGACTGTGACCACAAAAGATGCTGAGCTGGTATTTTCCATCGTCTCACTGTGTACTGATATATCTTTCTCTCTCTCTCTCAGACTCTTCCTCCATCACCAAGACATGTCTTCCCTTGGGCCATCCATTACTCTTCCACTTTCCGCATTAATCCCATGGCCTAGCGCTGGATCCTTCAGCCTTGGTGGCGGCAGCAACAGAAGTTTCCTAGGAGGTCCTGGCTTTGCTTCGGGTGGAAGAAGCCCAACTTGCACTGAGATGGGGTGCACCCCTCAAACTGTCCGCCAACTCCCAGGAATGGGAGCCACAATTGGTCTTGCCCCTTTGGAAGTATACTTCCCAGGGCCAATATTTTTTTCCAAAGGTGAAATCAGGGTTGATGGAGGCAGCCCTCCCTCTGAGGTTGCTAGCCTTGGCGGTTTATCTAATATCCACCTTGGGCCTCACCTTCAGGGTGGTTCTTTGGGATACAAATGCTACTTGTTTCTTAAGGACTGTCTCAACTGGAAGAAGACAACAAAGAAGGAAAGAACCTCTGGAGATATGCAAACCTGACGATTATGACCTGGTTTTTAATATTTGTGAGCGACCTAAATCTCCACCTAAAACAGTGGGGCTTCAGGATGCTCTTAGTATTTCAAAACTCAGGTCCACACCTTTCTTTCAGTCCTCTGCTATTCATCTACAAATCTGTGCTTGAGGCTACAGCTCAGACATGCTCACGCTTTGAAATCTTATGTCAAATTGAACAAGGTTATGGAGGTTCAGCATCCCCAACAGCTAGAAGAATCCTGATCCGTTCCTGCATACTTTTGCATCGCTTCTTTTCATGTTCACTGATACTTCTCTGTTGACAACCTTTCAATTTAAGTTGTCTCCATTGCCGATTAAATCTGAGTATCATAAGATCTGAGTGCTGGTTTTCTTTAACTTCAATCCACTAGGGACTCCATTGCAACCTTACTTGCAGAAGGGAAAATTCCACCAATCTCATTAGTAAAATCTGTGAACTCAATATGGGAGCCACTTTGGGTTTTAAGCTGCATCTGCACTTCAAAAAAATAATACAGTTTGATACCACTTTAACTTCTAAGTCAATGCGACTGAATCCTGTAGTTTGTAGTTTGTTGTGGCACCAGAGCTGTGGTGTCAAACTGCATCATTTCTGCAGTGTGGATGCAGCCTGGGTCTGGAGTCTGAAAGGAGTTATCCAAAATGGTGGACTTTGGTCCCAAAACAGGTGCAGTAGCTTGGGCCCAGTATAGACCTCCAGTTTGTGGTGGCCTGGGGCCAATTCTGCGGTTCTGGGGCGCACACAATCCGCATGTTCTGGAACCCTAAGACGTGACGGTGGCAGCATCATGGCAGCATCCTGTCCATAGGGCTCCGCCATGATGACGTAAGCCATGCGTACGATACAGATGTTGTTGTGCATCGCTTACGTCACCAGTGTGCCAATGGCGCACCTGTGATGTGCACCAGGTGACACAAAATGAACCCAGTTTTTCAGGCTCTTTTTACTGTGGAGGAATGCCACATGGTTTGGCTGCTGCAGTGTCCCTCTGGAAGAAAAACCAGTGCCTCCAGCCCACCGTTTTAAGGCGGTTTGTACGACACCTTAGATAGTTCCTTTAAATGTCACATCCAAGTCAAGAGGTGAGTTAACCCCTGTCCAACAATTGTCCCACCAGGATAACAGTGGTGTGATGGTGGTGCAGTCCTCCAAAGACCCATGAGGATTAATGGGTCCCTATACCACTACAGTTGCCCACCTGATCTCAGTGCTGCAGAGATGTCAAAAAGGACAAAATAATCATTGCTCAAAGACTCCCAATAGAAGACCTAGAGCTTTATCACACTAGTGAGACCCCACAGGAAAACAGCAGGAAAACGGGAGTTAAACGACATTTAAAGTACATTCAAATTTAAACAAAACTTGCAAATTCGGGAAGTTTAATCATACTAGAGGACCCCCCAAGTGAAATAACACGAAACTAAACCAAACGCAAAGCAGAGAAAACCAGCAGCTTTTGTATTTCGGGTTGTTCCGAAATTAAAAAGCTGCTGGGTTTTTTTCTGCTTTGCATTCGGTTTAACTTCACATTATTTCACGTTAACAGTGACTCATGTGGTAAACTTCGGGCATTTCCAGGTTTTCCCTAATTTAACTCTCGTTTAACTCCCGTTTTCCCCCAGGATCTCACTAGTGTGATAAACTCCCTAGAAATATAAAAAAGGAGTCAATAGGAAACCGCATAAATTCCAGAAGTCAGAGCAGGGTGGCTATTACCAAGTCATAGGAAGAAGGTTCACCACCAGTAGATGTCAGCATTTTCCAAGATGTGTGAAGTCCAAAGGAAGCAGATGATTAAGTTTATCGCACAGGGCTCCTGGCACACAAATGGAACGGTACAAAAGGAGCTGGGACTTAATGGGTGGGGGATGCATTGTACCGCACTTCAGAATGCCACTGAATGCCACCGGAAGTCCCCATTCCATTACATTCCATTCCTCATCCATCCCAGTGGAGGAGATTTTTGAGAACTGTTCAGAAATCAGAGACGGACGGGGAACAGAATGGGGACTTCCAGCAGTGGCGGCATTCTGGCGTGCAGTAAAATGTGTCCTCTATCCATTCCGTTCCCTTCCCAGCCCCTTTGTATCGTTCCATTTGCGTTCCAGGAGCCCTGTGCAATAAACTTAGATGGCTCTCAAAAGTTGATCCTCTACATGCTTTGGACTTCTGCCCCAAGAAGCATCTGCCAGCATGGCCAATGCTAAAGAATTACTGGAGTTTTTTTTTATTTCCTGAAACATGTGGATGGCTAATATTTGTAAATCGCTGCTGTAAAGGTATTATGAAGATAATTCATATGAGACACTACATACATAACCAAAGTTGCTGAGTGAATATAACAGGGAGAAATGGAACAGACAGAGATCTATTACCTTAGTGCAGCATGAAGAGGTATATTCAACCCCATATCAGCACGGAGATAGCTTTCCTATGGACCATATCACACTCGCAGAATCCCAAACAAAAATGAGGTTTAAATTAGAATTAAATTAGGAAAAAATGCAAATGCGAGAAGTTTTTCACACAATAAGTGAAATAACGTGAAAATAAAGTGGAGGCAAAAAGGACAAAAATTGCAGCTTTTTACTTTTGGGAAGTTCTGAAAGTAAAACGCTGCCATTTTTGTCCCTTTTGCCTTCGCTTCATCCGTAACGTCACATGAAAAGCTTCCCGCATTTGCGGTTTTTCTCCTAATTTAATTCTATTTTAAATCCTGTTTCTCTTCTAGTGTGATAAGAATGCAATAGTTTGAAATTGATATGGAGTGCCAGTATCAGGTCTTATAGATAAATGGATCTAAGAAACACAAGACTGAGCAGGAAAAGAGAGAAGGAGTTCAGCGTGGAGAGGAAACAATGAAGAGGATAAACTCTTTAATATGAAATATATATTTCCATATGATTGGGTGGTAGGTTTTTTTTTCCATATAGGTGGCTGCCGTGACTTACCAGGGCCAGCCGCATTGCAGACGGGAACAGAGCCTCGCCCGGTGTCCTTCGGTGTGCAACCAAGCTCCTGGCATGCCTTGACTCCTGGGCAGTTGAAATGCCCACTGATTGGCTGGCCCGGGTCCCAGGCTCAGCCATTGGTGGTTGGGGACTGAGTGGGCAATGCTTCCCCCTTTACTGGCACCCTCTGGGTCAAGGCCTATATAACGCCACATGATTTCCTGCCTGCGTGCCATTTCAGTTTGGCTCTCCCACCCTGCCTCCCTAGAATTGGGTATTCTCTTGTCACAACTTTTGGGGTGGTGGTGGTACCATAGGTCTTGAATCTGGTTGGTGTCGTTTCCAGGGCTGCGTAGCACTGGATCGGGAGTCCTTTGGGACCCGGGAACGCTGAGGGCATGCAGTGTGGCCATTGCGGGGACCACATTGATTCAGCATCTCCCAGTGACTAGGGGCTTAACGGAAACATGCAATCATCTGGTTGCATGTCTTTGAGAGGGCATTTTCATTGCCCTATGTCATCCCGAAGCTTGGCTAGATCAAGCAAAGCGGTTCAGCAATCAACCAGGGCTTGATGGATGTTCCAATCCAGTCCTTACGCTTTGGGCCAGCCCTGTTTTGCTTGGTTTAATAAATTTGTGGCCTTTCCTTCAACCTGATATCCTAGTTTACTTTGGCAACTTTCCTCCCCAACAATTCCATATGGTTGGGTGGTAACTTTTATGTGTTTTCTCTGAAGTAGTGGGGAGATGTTTCTTCTCAAGCAAATGCATGGACAATAACTTGGGGTGTAGCCAGACTGCAAAAATAAAGCAGTTTGACATGTCATGTCTCTATTCTGTATGAAAACTGAATGGCTTAGGAAAAGTATCAACTATTTCATGAAAGACTTTCTATGTGAGATTTAAAAAAAAGAATTTTGCAACGAAATGTGAAAGAAGGATGGGAAGAATCTGCAAAATGAATTGAGAGAAAGCTAACACATTTCATATCCTTTTCTAATCTAAAACAGTGACAGCAAATGGCACACCCTTGCATTAAAGGTGGAGAAAATTTAGAGAATGTGGATATATATTATATTATATTATATTATATTATATTAGTGGGACAATGAAAAAGAAATCTCAAAGACAAAAGAATTTGGAGATCATTTTGGCTGCACTGCATTATATGCTGATTATTTTCCTACCAGTTCCTCAGATATTCCAGTTTGACGGATATTCAAGTATCTATATTATTACTCTGGGTATAATTGTCATG
>NW_024803704.1:0-6928 GCF_019175285.1 Sceloporus undulatus | reverse complement strand
ATTGTTTCGGGTTACGAAAGTTTTTTCGGGTTACGAAAAAACTCCGGTGCTATTTTAAATGGAGCCGCGGCAGAGCCGCGGCTTTTTTCCCCATTAGCGCCTATGGGTTTTCGGCTTACGAAGGCTTTTCGGGTTACGAAAGCGGCCGCGGAACGAATTATTTTCGTAACCCGAGGCACCACTGTAGTCAACTCTTTATTAAGTTTCTATTGGAGCAGAGGTGGTAAAGAGTTCCCTCCAGCCATTAAAATTTGCGAGGCTAAAGTTACTTGGAAACAGTTCAAAATAACTACTTACGAGCAATTTTGGGTCTGCCCAAAGGAACTGAGACTCTATCATTCGGTTAGAAGGTGGGCTCCATACTGTAAAGGCCATTACTCAGGTTCAAGTGATTAAATACTGGCTGAAACTTACTAAAGAGATAGGAACAGTTCTTATATTGATTGGTTTCAAAGAAATGTTGAAATTTGAAAACAAAACATTTTTATCCTGGAATCAAGAAATTTTACATCTTACTGACTTGCATGGGCTCTCAAAGGATTTGTTGTGCTCTTTAAACTATCATAGAGCTGTAAAATGTATGAAGTCCCACATATTGAAACATAACTTTCAGTTAGATTGTACCTCTGTTGGCCTATCAAAATGTGCTCCTTGGTATGCCAAACTCCCTTTCCAAACAAGCTACCCACAATACTTAAATAATATAACTAACTTCAAACAGAGACATGCCTTCACAGCCCTACGCTGTCAGTCTATGGCCACGGATGCGGTGCAAGGGCGTTACCAAAGGACCATGTGGGAAGAAAGAGCTTGCCCATGTGGTTCCAACACTGTTGAAGACCTATCTCATTACCTATTGGAGTGTCCAATTTGTAAGATATAAGAAATGCTCTATACAAAGAATTAGGATTGGTATCAAACAACTATGACTCTGATTCACAATCATTTTGTTACTAGGGGACACCAAAACATGTATATTTGAAAAGGTAGTCTGTTTTGCTTTAATAATAATAATAATAATAATAATAATAATAATAATAATAATAATACATATTTATTTATAACCCTCCTCTTCTGCTTGAGGATCGAGGCGGGTAACAGCAAAGTTAATACAATATATAACAATAAAAAATAAATGTGGTAAATTCAGTATTAGGGTTTTATCAATTGTATTTGTATTATTGTATTATTGTATTGATGTAATCCCGCCTCGATCCTTGGGAGATAATAAACATCATCATCATCATCATCATCATCATCATCATCATTGCTTTTTTTCCTTCCCAAATGATTTTTTTTATTTCAATGTTCCATGTAGCAAAGGGATCTTTATTCACAGTTATTGGAAGATTTCTGAACAGGAAATTAAATTTCGTAAATATGGACATTTTTTTATCAGCAGCTATTCTTCCTGAAAATAAGAACTTTAACTGTGACCATTTTTGCATCTTCCCTTTGATGTTTTTCCAAGTGTTATTATAATTGTTCTCAAATCCAGACTCCTAAGTATCTAATTTTCTTTTCCACTTTAAAGTTTGAGATTTTTTGCAATTTTGCTTCTTCTTTTTTTTTAGATGTTTCTTGTCAATATTACTGATTTTTCTTTGTTTATTTTAATTCCTGCTATATCTCTGAATCTTTGTAATGTCTTTACCAGTGTGTTGATGTGTTCTTTTGTGAGGGCATTATCCAGAAAAACTACAATATTGTCAGTGTATGCCTTTATATTTTATTCGTAATTTTTGATTCGTGGGCCCTTTAATTTTGGGTTGTTTCTTATTTGATTAATCAATATTTCTATGGTCGTTATAAAGAGTAATGGCAAAAGAGGACAGCCTTGATGTGTCCTTTTCTGAATCTTGATTGGATCATTTTTTTCGCCGTTTATTATTAGAGAACGTGTTTGATCATGATAGATTTTTTAAATACAGCTTAGTTTTCCCCCCAGGATCATTTTATCAAGTACCTCTATCATGTAATACCATCTAACACCATTGAAGGCTTTCTCAGTGTCAACAAAGAATATTGACATCTTTTTATCATTTTTTTTCATAATATTCTATTAGATCAATGACTGTCCTTATATTTTCTTTATGTTGTCTTGATGGGAGAAAGCCAGTTTGATCTTCTTTTATTATATCTTTGATTATTTCCTTGAATCTTTTAGTAATTATAGTTGTAAATATTTTATAATCAGTGTTAAGGAGGGATATTGGTCTATAGTTTTCCATTTTTAGTTTTGTCTTTTCCTTCTTTATGAAGTTGCACAATATTAGCAGTTTTACAGGTTTCTGGGATTCCTTCTTTTATTATTGCATTTATAGGGTCTCTTAGATGGATTTTAAACTCATTTTCTAATTTTTATAATAATTGGCTGATAATCTGTTTCATCCAGAAACCCTTGGAGTTGGGAAGCTACCACACATTCCAGTACCTTGCCCCAAAATGGTAGGCTGGGTACTGGTCCATAATTATCCATTATAGTGGGATTCAGGGATGGCTTTTTTTAACAAAGGTATCATAATGACTCTTTTAGGCATGTTGGGACTCTGTCTTGTTGTAGGGAGGAATTCACTACCTCCTTTTTCCACTCAGCCAGTCCCCCTGTAGCATGTTCAATAAGCCAAGACGGACAGTGGTCTAAGACACATGTGGTGGCTTTCACCTCTCCAAGGATCTTGTCCATATCATCAGGCTGCACAAGTTGAAAAATATCCATTAATGCTGGACAGACAGGTGCCAAGGTTACATCCATTGGCACTGTATCAACTACAGCATCCAAGTTGAAGCAGATCTGAGCAATTTTATCTGGTGGTTGGAATCTAGGGACTAGGGCTGCATGTGCAGGCTGAGGGCTGTTGGAGAGCGATTCAGGAAACAAAGGATATTGGGGCAGCTTCTAACTTATATTCTTCAGTGTCCATGCTTAGTCCAGGAACCTGTACTGGGACATTTTGAGAGTGAAATAGTTAATCTTAGAGGTGTGCTACAAATGATAATATTCATTAAACTGTGGCTTTGTTTAATCCAGTAGAAATACAATTGTCTCATATCTTCATTCCTGCAAGGAACAATTTTCTTAATTCATTTACCAGGAGAAAGTGGAGTTTATCTAGCCATCTTGTAAGTTTAAGTTACTTAATTAGCTAAGCCTGCTGCCTCATAGTTCTATGTGGAGTGGAAATCTGATGCACATAAAGTCCTCCATACAATGAGGGATCCTGCATAATCAGGTTTCTCAGTCACATGAAGGGTCCTGTGCCTATATACCAGCCTGCCTGCCTGCCTGCCTGTCTTTGTGCAAAGACACAAGCATGTGCAATGCCTTTTCACTCTGCAGAAGGAACTGATGTGAAAAGGAAATGTCAGAAACTATAATTCTGTTCCTCCACCTCCATACACTCAGTGTTTGTGCAGTTCAGAAACACTGAATGTGTATTAAAATAAACATTTAAATACATTTTCTCTCAATGTATTTGAGGAAAATACACGTTTTCTCCAAAAATTTGGGATTTGGAAAATGGATTGAATAGGGGAAAACAAACTCAAGTTGAATCCAGGTAAGATGGAGGTACTTGCAATAGGGACCCCCAATCCAGGAATGGAATTATGCCAGCCAGTTCTGGATGGCGTCACACTTCCCCTGAAGGACTCTGTTCGCAGTCTGAGGGATGCTTCTAGGCCCGTCTCTCCATCTGATGGCTTGGGTGGATGCGACAGTCAGGAGCACTTGCTATCAGCTTCAGCTGATATGCTAGCTGTGCCCCTTGTTGGAGCGGGAAGACCTTGAAACATTGGTACATGTGCTGGTAACCTCTCAGTTCAACTTCTGTAATGTGCTCTACATGGGGCTATCTTTGTGTCAAGTTCAGAAACTTCAATTGGTACAGAATATGGCAGCCAGGCTGGTTACTGGCACACCTAGATCTGCCCACATCATACCAGTTTTAAAATCCCTTCACTGGCTGCCTATTAGTTTCTGGGCAAGATACAAAGTGTTGGTTTTAACCTTTAAAGCCCTACATGGCTTGGGTCCTGGCCTCTTGCAGGAGCACCTTCTCCCATCTCATCCCCCCGCACTCTTTGCTCTGCTGGGAAGAATCTGCTTCAACCTAAAAGGACTCGACTTTCTGCAGTGACCCAGTGATCTATTTCTTCAGCCGCTCCTAGACTCTGGAACGACCTGCCAGACAAGATCCATCAGATTACCAGCTTGGAAACCTTTAAGAAGGCTATTAAGACAGATCTCTTCTGGCAGGCCTTTCCAGACTAGAACATCCTTGTTCACCTGCCTCTCCCCCTCTCTTTTTTTCTCTCTCCCATTATCCTCCATCTTTATCTTTTATTCTACCTGGACTCCACTTGAACATTTTTACTTCATTTTAATTTTTATTGTACACTAATTTTTTTAAACTTTTCTTCTTGGTTTAATCTCTTTTTATTGTTTAATTATGTTTTTATGACAAGGGGGAGGGATGTGGATCTTGGAAAATTTAATGCATTTCTCTTTTAACTGTATCTTGTTTTACTGCTGTAATCCATTTGGATTCTCGAGATTAAGCAGAATACAGATAAATACTATTACTATTATTATTTCCACATTAATCTGAGAAACCTCCACTGAATCATAACGCTGGAAGGGCCCCAAGGGATCATCCAGCCCAACTCCCTGCTAGTGCAGGACCACAGCTAACATAAAAACATTCCATCTAAACATTAGGAGAAACTTCCTGATAGTAAGAGAATTTTGATAGTGGAACACACTTCTTTGGAGTGTGGTGGAGTCTCCTTTGGAGGTCTTTAAACAGAGGCATGATGGCCATCTGTTGGAGGTGCTTTGATTATGAGTTCTTGCATAGCAGGGGATTGGACTAGATGGCCCTTGGGGTCTCTTCCAGTTCTATGATTCTGTGATTCTATTATCCTGTGAGGTAACCCACCTTCATCTGCTTAAAATCCTCCAACAAAGGAGAATTCACTGCCTTCTGTCAAATACTTCTTATTGTCAGGACATTCTTCCAAAAGTTTAGTCAGAATCTCCTTCCCCTTCATTTCAATCTATTTGCTCCGGTTCTAGTTCTGGAGTGGCAGAAAACAAGCTTGCTCTATCTTCTATGTCACAGCCATTCAGATATTTAAAGATGGCTATTGTCACATCTCAGCCTTCACGTTTTCATGCTAAACATATCCAGTTGCTGTGGAAAGGGGAAGGTGCAATAACGACCACAAACACCCAATTGGCTGAAAAGGGTCACAACTTTATTGAATACAGCAAGTGAGAGGGTTGGCCCAAAATGCATAAGGTCTGATCCACCAACCCATTTTGCTCAATGAACCGAATTGCCTAGTCATGGCCAGGCTTCAGGATGATAGAGGGGTAACTGACTTATTGTGTGCTTGCAACTTCAGTTGAGCACATATGCCCATCTCCACCCCTTATCACCAGGGGACGCCCCCACATTGCCAACACTGCTACTCTCTCAACACCCCCTGGTCCCTGTTGGACTCCTGATCTGCAGCACAGAAAACCATGCCCATCAGATCCGGGAACTATGCTACCACCCTAAGGAAAATTGTGACAGCACATCACCAACCCTGAACAGAGGGAGAGAGGGTGGAGAGCTGCACAAAAATGGCACCAAGTGCCAGTATCACATACCCATTTGTAGGCCCACTGGCCAATCAGTGGGCAGGAAGCCGGAGAGGTCCAGCCCTACCCGGCCTCCAGCCAATCCTGAGGCTCGCCGCCCCTGTTGCAGCCGCATAACGTGGCACCTCAATTTTTTATTTTATTTTATTTAAAAATATTTTTTGATTTTTTAAAAATATATATATTATTTTTAAATTTTCTTTAAAACATCACATTTTAACCAAATCTCTATGCAGATAAATACATTTAGGTTGTGCATACGATATTGTAATTTGAAGGTATAATTTTAATTTTGCTAGTTGATTATGTCACAACTATTAGCATTACATTCAGTGGTATATGGGGATTATGATTTACGAGTAACATTAGTGCAAAAAAGCCTTACTACAGATTCTGTATGGTGTGAAATGGGAGGGGTGACACCATGAGGTACTGCACCAGATGACACCAACCCTAGGGACACCACTGCTTTCAGGAGGTTTGTCTTGCATATGTCTGATGAGATGTTGCTTATACTGACTTCTGAGTAGACTTCTGCTTATTTCTTATCAGTAATAATCACATTTAGCCCTAGCCACTCTGCTTTTACCCAGAGATGGCATCCATCTCCTAAAACCCTTCTCAGATTGTAATGCTGGGCATGGATTAAAGTGGGTTCCCACTGCTAGTGTGAAATAATTCCAGCACTGCTGGAAGTGAAAACATCTTAGCTTTCATGGTGGAGAAATGGTGTGGGGATGGGGAAATAATGCAATTCAGACTGCAATATTTTTTTATCTCTGTAGATCTGTTTTTTCTCCAAGAGATGTTGCAAAAGCTCTGAACTAATCTACACTGATGCTTAAAGGCATCCACAGTTTACTTTGGGGTTTATCTTCCCTATATACTACATCCATGTTTTCTCAATCAAATGCGCTTGCATAACTCCCTCCCTCTGGTGAAGAGCAGGAGTCCTTACTCATCACGGTGACACTGCCTTACCTCTTCCCCAAAGAGTCTGTCAACTGGCAGTAAAGTCAGGGAAATAAACTGTTCTGTGGCAGCTCAAGCAGGGAAAAACTGCTATATAAATCTTCAGCCTCTGTAATACTACTTGTTTATTACTCTGCTTTGAGTTATGTGCAGGAGTCTATTTGTCAGCGTACTTCTAATCAAGCAGGTAACCTGACCTCAGTGCACATCTGTTTCCCTTGTGACATGCTTTGTTTGCCCTTTTTTTCCTGGGTTTTCTCAACCTCATGGCATCATAGAACTAAGAAACAGTTACAGAAACACAAC
>NW_024803703.1:0-6938 GCF_019175285.1 Sceloporus undulatus | reverse complement strand
TTGGTGCAGGGGCTTCGCCAAGATTTGATTCCCCCCTCCTAATTGTGGGTAAGGCCAACATATCTTCTATAAACCAGGCAAGCGTCTAGACATCCCACTTCCAATGTCCACTATGGGAACATCTCCTTACTGTGGAACACAAAAAAGTCAACCTCCTTTTCATCAGGAATGGATCTGGCTTAATCTCCATAGCACCTTGTATATGTAAAGCACAGGAAAACTAGTTAAGATGTTATAGGGGAAACGAGACTTCCGGTCTGGCATGGCGTCTACCTAGATGCAATTCTAGCAAGCTGCTGGAAGGCATCTGCCAAGAGTGGTGTCCAGGGCTTCAATTCCGTAAGGAAAATTCCCTGAAATTGTCCCCTTGTCACAGGGGAATCAGAGGGGTCCTCGAGGGTCAGTTTCCTGCCCCTAAACCGCAGCAAGAAGAAAAACTTTAAAGCGGCAAAGGGACAGAGGAGACCGTGGACAGCCACAGCCACTCTTTGGGCCGCCATTATTGGCCCACAGACCTGCCAGACTAATGAAATTAACTTAGAGAGAAGATCAAATCAACAATCTTGAAAACCTTTACTAAGGAGCAGTAACTTTCTACAGAAATCCTATACTTAGCGGCGATAAAAAAAAAAAAAAACCTGAAGAATATTTGAACTTATAAAACGGAGGAGAGAGGTCCGGGGAAAGCGGCCACAGACGGAGGTCGGTGGGGAGAAGGAGCAAGGCTTGGGAAGGGGGAGAAGGCGAGAGGCTCGGGGAAAGCGGCGGAGCTGACGGAGGACGGACGGAGGACAGGAGAGAGATCCGGGAAGGCGGAGAAGGCGTGAGGTCCGGGGAAAGCGGGGGCGCAGACGGAGGACGGACGGAGGACAGAAGAGAGGTCCGGGAAGGCGGTGAAGGCGAGAGGTCCGGGGAAAGCGGCGGCGCAGACGGAGGACGGACGGAGGACAGGAGAGAGGTCCGGGAAGGCGGTGAAGGCGAGAGGTCCGGGGAAAGTGATAGTGCAGGCGGAGGAAAGACGGAAGAAGGAGAGAGGTCTGGAAAAAGCGACGGAAAAGAAAGGCATAGAAGAAAAAAGAGGAGTAGACAGTTGTACAACTGTTTAAAGAGAAAAGGAAAGAAGTCAGAAGGAACAGAAACTGTAAAGAAATAAAAAAGAAAACTCACTGGCAAATATAGATAACTGTAGTCAGCGTTTTCAAGGCCACTCTCCACGTGGAGACAGGAAACAGGAAACTGTACTTGATGGCAAAACTGTTAGCCTAGAGTGTCGCAAAGATCAACAATAGGTTTCAAAGAAGGTCATTCCTAATAGTAATATTAACTAGCTTTGTTCTGTAGCGACCCCTGGTGTCTAAAAGGGGAAAAATCAAATAAGATATAAAGGCAAGAAATAAGTAAGAGAAGGGAGAGAAAAGAGATATTACTGGAGTTGGGAGTAGGGATATAAGACATATAGTATATGAAATTGACTGTCTGAATAATATTTAAAGTTAAAAACTTTAGCAGGACGCATTATTGTAATATAGATAACTTGGTCACAAAAATTAATTATATAAATTTGTTGAGTCATATGGAACAATATTATATATACATACCACAAAGGTACTAAAAAATCAAACACACGGGGGATATTGAAAGTAGACGCTTTTATAACATTCTAAAATACTGTGTGCTAGCTCTCTAATTTTGTGTTGGTTTAATTTGATTGCAAAATATATCAAAATGTCTATAACAACAAGACTGCAAGCAACAAAAATTCAACAACAACAGCAACCGTCAAGACGGCCCTCACTGGAGCAATCAAAGAATATAGACACAAATATGCTTCTGCTTGAAGAAATGCGTCAAATAAGACAGGATATGACCAAAAATAAAGAGGAATTAAGACAAGACATGGAAAGGATGAAAGGTGAGATTAAACAAGAGATAAGGACAGATATACAGGAATTATCACGTTCACTTATAACACTAACTACAGATATGAAACAAGTTAAATGTAAAGTAAAGGACCTGGAGAAAAAAAATCAGGAACTGGAAGAAAGATTAAAGGAAGAAACAGAAAAGAGAAATGAGCTTGTGGAGGAAAGATTGATACAGGAACAGAAAATGAGAGAAAGATGCCTAAAGATAAGAGGACTACCGGAACAGGAAGGTGAAAATCTATATGATCATGTGACAACAATATTATCAAAATTTGTTGGAAGAGATAAAGAACTTATGGAATTGGAGATTGATAAGGCGTTCAGGATTAACTCGTGGATAGCGAGACAGAAGAGGCTGCCCCGGGATATCGTAATTTATTTTGTGCGTACACAGATGAAAGATCAGATTTTGCAACAACATTTTGAAACAAAATTGATTGTGGACGGAATAGAACTACAATTACTGAAAGATATCCCGGGTCAACTCTTGAAAAAACGGAAAGAATACTCTCACGTGACGAAAAAACTGCGAGATTTGGAAATAAGGTACAGATGGGAGAATCCGGAAGGAATATCTTTTTTCTACAGAGACAAAAGATTTAAACTAAATACAACACAGAAAGCGAAAGAATTTCTAGAAGAATTAGAAAGAAACGAACAAGAGGAGCAGCAGAAAGAATTGGATCTATTGGAACCGGAACCGCCTAGTTTGATTTAAAACGGGACTATAAGAAAAAGAAGAAATCAATAATAATTAAACTTTAGATTAAAGATGTCACATAAAAATATTAGATGTATCTCGTGGAACATAAAAGGACTAAACAGTCCTCAAAAAAGGAAAAAGGTGTATCATTACTTGTCAAAATTAAAATATGATGTATATTGTCTACAAGAAACACATATTAAAAAAACAGAAATAAAGTACTTATTCAATCAGAAATTGGGAAAGGAATTTATCTCAGCGGGAGAAAAACGGAAAAAAGGCGTCGTCATATATGTGAACGAAAGATTCAAAGCTGAGGAACTATTCAATGATAAAAACGGTCATTATATAGGTCTGGAACTACAATGGCAATTAGGTAAAACACTATTGGTGGGAATATATGCTCCAAATGATAATAAAGATAAATTTTACAGAAATCTCAACAAAATAATTTCGCAATACGATTATGAGCATACAATTATAATGGGCGACTGGAACGGTGTAATTGATCCAGAGCAAGACAGGAAGTCTGAGAAGAAAATCAAAAAGAAACAAGGGAAACTTCCTAATTCATTTTTCGAACTGCAAAATACATCATCTCTTTTAGATGCCTGGAGAGTTAAATACGGATCCCAAAAAGAATTCACATACTATTCTGAAGTTCATAAGTCTTGGTCTCGATTGGATATGTTCCTAACCTCAACATCTCTAATTCCAAAAATCATTAAAATAGACTGTTTACCAAAAATAATCTCCGACCATAACCCAATAACAATTGAGCTTAAAGATACTCCCAGAGGATTCAAGTGGCGACTAAACGAACAACTTATAAGAAACGAAAAAATAAGCGTCCAAGCAAAAAAGCAATTAGAATATTACTTTAAAGAAAATATGAACGCAGATGCAAAAATACAAAATATTTGGGACGCCTCCAAGGCGGTAATGCGTGGGTTTTACATTCAAAAAAATTCAGAAGAGAAGAAGAAAAAGGGTATGAGAATGAATGAACTGTTGAAAGAAATTAAAGATAAAGAATCAAAGCTCAAAAAGTGTCCAAAGAAAAAAGAATTGATGAAAGAAATACAGATACTGCAAAAGCAAATTTCAATTATATTAGTGGAAGAAATGGAGAAAAAGCTCAGATATACAAAACAAAAATACTTTGAATTTTCGAATAAACCCGGAAAGCTGCTTGCTTGGAAATTAAAAAAAAGGGTAGAAAAGAGAACGATATGGAAAATTAAAGAAGGAGAAAAAATCTACACAGAACATAACCAAATTAAGAAAATACTTCTTGGATACTACAAAAAACTATTTGCTCAAAGCTCAACAAATATAGAGGAAATTAGAGAATTTTTAGAAAAGCAAAAGATAGAGCAAATTACAGAAGAACAAAAAAAAGGATTTAAATAGACCTATTACTATTACAGAAACAATAGAAGCAATTAGGAAGCAAAAATCCGGGAAAGCTCCTGGACCAGACGGCTTCCCTGCCAGCTATTATAAAAAATTTGAATCAATAATTGCTTCACCGCTCCAGGCAACAATGAATGAAATTTTGAAGGGAGGAATCCCAGACTCATGGAAAATATCTTTTATAACATTGATCCCTAAAGAGGACAAAGAAATTCTCGAAACAACAAATTTTAGACCTATAGCACTCTTAAACAATGATTATAAGATATTTGCAACAATAATGGCCGAAAGATTTAAAAAAACATTAAAGAATTGGATAAATAAAGACCAAGCTGGGTTTCTTCCCAACAGGCATCTAAAAGAAAATATTAGACACTTAATCAACATTATTGAATATTTGGAAAAAAGACCTGATCAAAAAGCAGCACTAATATTCCTCGACTCCGAGAAGGCATTTGATAATGTAAATTGGACTTTTATGCTGAATGTTCTACAGAGAATGAACCTAGGCGATAATTTTATTAATTGGGTATCGGCAACTTATCAAACTCAACAGGCAAGAATTTTAATAAACGGTGATATAACAGAGACATGTAATATTCAGAAAGGCACGAGACAAGGGTGTCCCCTCTCTCCTTTGTTATACATTACAGTTGCTGAGGTGCTAAACAACATGATTAGAACAGAAGAGAACATAACAGGAATAAGAATCAAAAACAACGAATATAAAATAAAGTCCTACGCAGATGACATGGTTATTACTTTAACAGATCCAGCAGAATGTATTGATACATTACGAAAAACGATAGAAGAATATGGTAGACTTGCCGGTTTAAAAATCAACGAGAAAAAAACAAAGATGCTAGTAATGAATATGACGAAAAACGAAAAACAACACTTGGTCCAAATTTCAAATTTTGCAATTCATAAAAAAGTTAAGTATTTAGGAATCAATTTTACAACGAAAAACTCGGATTTATACAAAAATAATTATGAAATAGCATGGAAAGAAATAAAGCAAGATTTACAAAGATGGGCCAAATTGAATCTATCCTGGATTGGCAGAATATCAACAGTAAAAATGAATGTTACATCTAAACTGCTATTCCTATTTCAAAACTTACCCATTATTGTTAACGACACACCTTTCAAAACATGGGAAAAAGATTTAACAGCCTTCATTTGGAATAGGAAAAAACCACGTATAAGATTGAAAGTAATACAGGATACAAAAGAACACGGCGGTCTTAACTTTCCAAATTTTAAATTTTATTATTATGCATGTTGTCTAGACTGGATAAGCGATTGGATAAAACTTAAAGAAGAAAAACTGCTACAATTAGAAGGATATGGATTAACACATGGCTGGCATGCATATTTAATATATGATAAACTTAAAGTTAATAAAGAATTCAAAAACCATTTTGTCAGAAGATCTCTAATTCGTATTTGGCTTAAATATAAAATGTACTTAACACCAAAAATACCGAGATGGACATCCGTGAATGAAGCTTTCTATAGACGAGAAAAAATGATAAAAAACAAATGGATAACATATATGGACCTTATTGTCAAAGTAAAAGGTGGACACAGATTAAAAACTCCAGAAGAAATTAAACAAGAGGGTATTAACTACAATTGGTTTCTGTACAGACAAATTAATGAGAGATACAAATTGGATGAGAAAACAAGTCAAATTGAGATAGAAGAAACAGAAGTGGAAAAGCTGCTTTATCAAGAAACTCAACATCGTGTCTCAAAGCTTTACAAATTAATTCTAAAATTAGAGATGGAAGAAGAAACAATTAAACAATTTATGATCAGCTGGGCACAAGACATCGGGAAGCCAATACAATTAGAAGAATGGGAAAAGAATTGGAACAAGAGATTAAAACATACGCTTAGTTATGATATAAAAGAATCATATTACAAAATACAATACAGATGGTACCTTACACCGGAAAAAATAGCAAAAATATACAAGAACACTAAAGACACCTGTTGGAATTGTCAAAAATATAAAGGTACGATGAAACATATGTGGTGGGAATGCCGCAGAGCAAAAACTTTTTGGTCAATTATACATGAAGAAATGCAAAAAATCATAAATATGAAGATACAATTTGAGCCAATGCTATTTTTATTAGGTATGACAAATAAGGAATTGGAAAATAAAGCGGGAAAAATAATATTCTACTTAATCTCAGCAGCGCGGATAGTTTATGCTAAAAAATGGAAAAATAAGGCTGAACCCACAAAGGAAGAATGGATTAAAAAGATATATGAATCAATGGAAATGGACAAACTGACAATATTATTGAGGGACGGTACTGAAGAACAATTTCACAAGGACTGGTCATTAGTGATAAAATATCTTTCTAGAGAAAAAGGTCAATATGGTACAATGGCGTTTAATTTCTAAAACCATCATATAATATGGAAGTGTATTCATTGATACATTATTATAATATAATTATATAAATTAAGCGAATATTCTTTGACATAAATCTAAGTATAGGGGAACAAGTTAAGTGATATGGTATTAATGTGAAAATAATACAGTAATCAAAATCACCAAGGATAAACAGAGGTTGTAAGGGGAAAAGAGTTAATCAGAAAGTCAATGTTTGTTGTTTAAATAAGGACAACGGAAACAAAATATCCGAAGTAAAGGAAGGGAAGTATATTTTAGTTTAATGTTTATATGTAAAGTAAGTAAGAGTATTTACGTGTGTACATGTCAGAAATGTTGTTGTATTTGTTATAGTTTTTTTTCTTTTTTCTCTTTTTTTCTTTCTTATGTGTGTTTTTAAAATCCAATTAAAAAAAAAAAAAAAGATGTTATAGGGGAAACAAAAACCTTCTGAGTTAAATTCTTTCCTAGTCCTAATAAC
>NW_024803702.1:0-6941 GCF_019175285.1 Sceloporus undulatus | reverse complement strand
CTCTGGCCGGACTGCTCTGAAAGGCTCTGGAAGTTGGTATCTAGTTTAAGCTTCCAAACTTGGTACAAGGGTAGCCCCATGTAGAATGCATTACAGAAATCAACCAAAGTTGGTATGAAGCACTTCTGGGTGTCGCATCCACTTGAGTCAGAAGTACTCCCAAACTGCAAACTTCATCCTTCATGGGAAGTGTGACCCCATCAAAGAGTGGTGGACAAATATCCTTCCTCAAACCTAAGGAGCCTTTGGCAAGTACCTCCGTTTTCCGTGGATTCAGCTTGAGTTTGTTTTTCCTCATCCAGCCCATAACTCACTCGAGACAGGGATTCAGATGAGATGCCATCGGAGACATAGAGAAACATATTTGGGTGTCAGCATCTTATGTTTAAAATGCAGTTCTGCACCAGGATCTTACTTTCATTGCTGGTGGTCATGTGAGATTTCCAAAAAATTCAGGTAAACTATAATTGATGAAATAAATATAATTCTTGGAATTAATTTTAAAGATCACTGGAAAATATTCTCTTGCATATGTCTGAAGACAGCTTGGAGAAAAAAATGTGGGAAAATATTGAGATACATGTTAACAGTTGCTAAGATTCTATATGAAAAAATATGAAAATAAAAAAAAAGCGCCTTTGAGGAATGGATTTATCCATTTGATCTATTGCAGGTGGACAAGTTTCAAGGCTAATTTTAGGATTCACAGATTGACAATTTTGGAATTTAGATTTTAGTAACTCATTCTCTTAGATTGGATTTAGTGAATTAAAAGGGTAAAGAGTTTTGAGAAATGGATAATTATGATAGATCTTATTCATTGTACAATACTCTCTTCGGTTAGATTATGATTACTCACAAATGATGGATTTCTATTAGGGTTGCTGTATTTTGAACGTTATATGGTAATTGAATTATTCAAATATAAGGAGTTCTCAGCTGTAATAATCCAAGGTGGTGGAAGTCGAATGTAAATTAGAGATTACGTTAATATTATATGATAATACACTTAGAAATAGACCTGAAAGAATTAATTTAGATTATTTATTGTGGAATAGTTTAAGGATCTGTGGGAAAGAGTGTACTTTTTTGGGTCTCTTATATATAGAGGGGGTTGACCTACTAACATGCTTAAGAAGACTCAACTACGGTGAAGACTTTAGAAGACTATACACACACACACACACACACACACACATCTCTGAAGATGAAGAAATGAGAACTTGATACCATCTTACGTTTTTCTCTCTCTCTTTCTCACATGAATGTACGTATACCAATTGTATTTGTTTGTTATTATTCTTTTAATCAATAAAAATTCTTTTTAAAATGAATAAAAAAAGAAATTAGGGAAAATTGCTATAAATCATTGTATAGATGGTACTTGACCCCAAAATGTTTAAGGGAAATAAAGAACTCTGCTGGAAGTGTAGTACAGAGATAGGTACGTATATGCACATGTAGTGAACTTCTGAAAAGGCCCAAATAAATAAATAAAAAATTGGAAATTGATCCATGGAGAAATGAAAAAAAATATTTAAATTCAATATTCACGTGGAACCCAAGATGTATTTTTTGATTATTGTAGAAGACCAGGACTTGGAAAGACAAGCTGGAAAATTGATATTCTTAGCAATAACAGCTGCCAGGATAGCATATGCTAGGTATTGGGAATCAGAGGAAATACCATCTTTAGAAGAATGGAAACTCAGATATCTATGAAATGCATAAATTATCTTTTTGTTCAAAAAATAAGATGTTAGTAAATTTCTATAAAGAATAGAGTTTACGGATTGAGCATGGTCAATCGGAAAAAACAGAGACCGGATATAGAGCACTGATAGATTAAGAGTATGAAGTAGAAAGGGAAAGCTAATATAAATAATGGATGTATAGCATTATAGATATGTCTAGAAGTTTTATAGTGAAGGTTACTGTATTTCACAATATATCAACTCTAACTTGAATATTGGTTGAAGGTAGTTATGACTTATTGCCTGGAAATCTCAAAGTGAATAAGAGTGAGATCTAGGGTTTTTTTGTATGTTGATATAAAGGTACATGGGACCACTAATTCAGAGTAAGATTGACAGACAGATTGACAGTCTAACATAAGGTTAAGATTCTGCAGACGTTACTAAGAGTTTGTGAAGTGTAAATTAAGATTAAGATTTAGAAATATCATAGTTACAGTCGAGGAAGTTAATCTGATGTGTGTATGTTTTTTGTATTATGTTTTATGTGTTATTGATTTGTTAATTTCAAAAAAGGAAAGGGATGGAGTTTGACATGAGAGTTAGTTGGTTCAGCTGCTTTTATTATGTTGGGTGGATGGGGGTGGATCTTTAGTTCTGACCAAGTACTGTTTCTGATGTTTGCTATAAAAGCCTTTTTTTACATCTAGAAAAAAAATGTGGGCATGGAATACCACAACTGTTTGTTCTGGCAGGTGAATGCCAAACGTGCTAATATGTTTGAGATTTCATGCTAAATATTCAGATAAACCAGGCCCTGAAAAAGGGATAGGTATCTTGGAATTATGCTATGTCAGAATCTATAGAATATGCCACGGAGCAGCTGCAGCCAGAGGGAGTGGTCAGAGCTGGGCCAAGTCAGCAATGGAATCCTGTCTCCCTTCATCCAGCATTGTCTCCTGTTGGAAACATGATCCTCACAAGGAAAGGCTGTAAAGAATTGGGAATTTCTTCTCCACCTGTGTTTGATTTACCACCAAGAAGAAGACAGTTCAAACAAAAATCTTTTCCCTCCCATAAGGCTGCTCCTAGCAAACCCAGTAAGGTAAATGAATGTTTGTTGAGCAAAAGCCACATGACTGCTCAATAGGATCTCCTTGGCAAAATTATGTCTTAGTATAAAAACTCTCAGAAATATACTATTGTTACTTCCAGGATAAGCTAAGATGACCTGATTATTAAATTTACCTATATTTCTACAAGGTAATGATACGTGTTCAATATTCATATAGACTTTTCATATGTTATCTGGAATAGTATGTTAAAAATTAGTATTACAAATTAAATGAAAGCAAGACCAATTCTCTTTTGTTTTCTCAACTGATTTATCCCTCAAAATTGTGGTTAGAATGTCCAATCCCCTTGCTTCCCTTAGTTTAATTACCCACTCCTCTATCTTAGGAATTTGGATTTCCCCCCAATACAGTGGTACCCCGGGATACGAAAGCACCGCGTTACGAAATTTCCGGGATACGAAAAAATTCCATAGGAAAAAACTGTTCCGGGTTACGTTTTTTTTTTTTGGCTTACGAAAATTTTTTTTGGTGCTTTTCGGCACTTTTTCGCACGAAATCGCGGCTTCCAGCGCTAGTGCCTATGGCTTTTTCGGCTAGCGAAAGATTTCGGGTTACGAAGGGCGCTGCGGAACGAATTAATTTCGTAACCCGGGGTACCACTGTACTGTGCATATAAAATCCTGACAAGAGTAACCATATACAGAATTAATCTTTTTTTTGTTGTTGAAGAAAACGTATGTAGAGGGACATCAATACAAATAGTCTATACAAATAGTATACAAATAAAGCGGTAATAAGAGGGTGGCTAATAAAAAAGATGTCTGAAATTAAAAGGAAAAAAAGAAGAAAAATTGAAACAGTGGAATATAAGCTTAGAAAAGAAGGAGAATCTAAAAAAAATCTCAGGATGTAATCATTCTAGAGGAAATTAAATATTTACAAAAAACAAATTTCTGTGATATTGATGGAAGAAATAGAGAAAAAATTGAAATTATTAAAACAAAAATATTTTGAATAATAAACTAGGAAGATACTAGCCTATCAAAGAAGAAAAGAGAAAGCCAAAAAACTATTTCAGTAATTAAAGAGGGAGGGACATAATAACTAACCAAAATAGGATGAAAAAAAAATGTCTTAAACTATTTTTCTCAATTGTTCAAACACCCAATGTTGATGTGTTTAAAATTAAAAAATATTTGGATTCTCAAAAGATTATAAAATTCACAGAAGAGCAAAGAGAATTATTGAATACCCATTTTATTACAAGAACTGTGGGAAAGCAATTAATAGACTTAATTGGGGAAAACTTCTGGACTGGACAGATTCCCCAATGAATATTATAAAAAATGTCAGGAATATATAGAAGGACCATTATTACAGTTTATGAATGAAATATTGAAAGGTAAGGTACCACATATGTGGACACATTCAAATATAAGCTTAATACCGAAAGAAGGTAAAGATTTGACCTCTGTAAAAAATTATAGACCGATTGCGTTATTAAATACTGATTATAAATTATTTGTATCAATATTGGCAGAAAGACTGAAATTTTTTTTTGATGAATTGGATTAATTTGGACCAATCCAGCTTCTTACCAAACAGAATGATCAAACATAACATAAGAAATTTAATAAATTTAATTGAAATTCACGAAAAAAATAGCTAAAAATTGGCATTAATATTCATTGACGCGGAAAAAGCATTTGATAATGTGCATTGGCAGTTCTTGATTGAATTATTGAAAAAATTAGAAGTAGGTACAAATTTTCAAAATTGGATAGAGGCAGTTTATGATAAGCAAGAAGGTTATGGGTAAATGGAGAAAGAACGAAAACTTGTAATATCAGTGGGGTGGGGGGGTTGAGACAAGGTAGTCCACTTTCTCCATTACTGTTTATATTAATACTGGAAATACTTCTTAATGATATTAGAGAAAATCAACTAATACAAGGATATAAACTTAAAAAAGAAGAATATAAATTAAGAGCCTACGCTGATGATTTGGTTTTAACAGTTGTGAACCCTAATGAATGTAATGAAACTATTCTAAAAATATTTAGGAGATTTGGTAAGTTAGCCGGGTATAAAATCAATAAAGAAAAAACAGCAATGCTAACGATGAACATGACTAACGAAGAAATTAAAATATTGAAGGAAAAGACTGGATTTCAAAGTAAAAAAATGGTGAAATATCTGGAGATAAATATTACAACAAAAAATAAAGAGCTATTTGTAAATAATTATGAAAAAATATGGAAAGATATCAAAAAAGATCTGGAAAAATGGCAAAAATGGATGGGAAAAATAGCTCTTATAAAAATGTCAATTCTTCCTAAAATGATCTTTCTTTTTCAGACCCTCCCCATTATAATTAGTGATGTACCATTTAAAAATGGGAGAGAGATATATCTAAATTTATTTGGAATGGGAAAAAGCCCAGAGTAAAAATAAATTTTTTATATCATTCTATTGATAAAGGGGGATTAGCACTACCAAATTTAAGATGGTATTATCAGGTTTGTGTACTAGATTGGATGGTAGATTGGATAAGACTGGAAAATAAAAGGATTCTAAATTTAGAAAAATTTATTGAAATTTGGGCTGCATGGATATATGTTATATGATAAAATTAAATATGATACAAATTTTAATAACCACCTTATTTGGAAATCTTTAATGAAAGTATGGATTAAGTAAAAAAAGAAATGGTGTACAAAAATACCATTGTGGGTGTCAACGAATGAAGTGTTGTTTGGAAGAGAAGAATATAAAAAGAATGATTGGGTGACATATGAAGATATTACGAAAAAAGAAAAAAGGGAAAATAATAATGAAAACATAAGAAGAGTTGATGCTAGTAGGATATTCAAATAACTGGTTCTCCTACAGACAAATAAGGGAAAGATTTTTATTTGATATGAGAGAAGGAGGAATTGGTGAGGGAGAGTCAGAATTTGAAAAGATAATAAAACAACCTCAGAAACAAATCTCTAAATTTTATAAAATTATACAGAAATATGAATTAGAAACTGAAACTGTTAAAGAATTTATGATAAAATGGACTAAAGATTTAAAAGAAATAATTTATCTAGAACAATGGGAGAAGCTCTGGAAGGAAAAGATTAAACAAATTATAAATGTGGAATTAAAGGAAAATATATATAAATCCATGTATAGATTGTACCTTACCCCTTACAAACTGGCAAAAATGTTTAAACAGAACAAAAATTTATGCTGGAAATGTAAAAAAGAAGTAGGTACATATTTACACATGTGGTGGAATTGGCCTAAAGCAGAAAAATTTTGGAGAGTTATACATACAGAGATGAAGAAAATATTTGGAATAAAAGGAAGACAGATTGCTAGATTGTATCTCCTGAATATGATGGAAGACTTAAATTTGGAAAAGAAACATGAGAAGATTATGTTATTTGCGTTAATATCTGCTAGAATGATATATGCTAAAAACTGGAAGAAAGAAATATGTCCTGGAATTGAAGAATGGAAATGGAAGATGTTAGACTTATATGAAATGGATAAGTTGACGTATTGGTTAAAAGACAGACCACTGGAAAATTTCTATGAGGAATGGAAAGTCTGGAAACAATATTTGCAAAAAGAAAAAAGAGGATAAAATGTATACAATATTAGAAACATAGTTTATTTTTAAGCAGGAACAACGTTAATATTAGATAGATCAGGGACATAGCCAGGATTTTAGGAAGGGGGGGTCCAGACTAAGTGCCACCATTACAATGTGGCTTGGGCGCGGCAGCGCAACAGCACATACCATTCATTTTTCTAATGGACAGGGGGGGGTCTGGACCCCAAGAATCCTTGGCTACATCCCTGAATAGATAATACAAATGAGAAGTTAGATATAAAGATGAAGATAGTTGAAAGTACATACAGTAATTTAGATGTGTTAAGATTTAATTTTAAAATAGAGAAAAGAAGAATAGATTGGTATATAGGTAAAGTTGAGTAAACATAATGGAATCAACAGGAGGGATAAGATAATTAAGAGTTCAGTAAACAATATAATGTAGAAAAACTAGTAAGCTTCAGTAACCCAGGAAGTACAATAACATAAATATAAATCAATAATCTTTTATTGGATATGAAGAGTTTTGAGAATGGAAGTTTGACAAGAAATTATTATTGTATT
>NW_024803701.1:3874-6941 GCF_019175285.1 Sceloporus undulatus | reverse complement strand
AAAAATGGAGGACATGACCAAAGAACAGCTCAAAACACTTCTAGAACAACTATGAACCCATGCTTCTTTGCCATGCTGAAAATGGAGGACATTTTGGAACTCCTGGGCAGAAAGGATGGAATGGAGGACAGGTCCTGGAAAAGGAGGACGCCTGGCCACCCTCAGGGAGAGGAAATGCATTTCCATTTCACTGCAAAACATGAGGAGAAACACAGTTGAAGGCCCTTCCTTGCAAAAAGGAGAATAGAATCACTCACCTGAACTCAGGGTCCCCAAGGAGGAGGCCAAGCCCACTCTGGATGGGGGACTCCTTTCCACTTCCACCTTTCTCCCTGCACCCCAAAGGATATGCGGGGGGGGGGGGAACTAATGAGGCGTCATCAGTTGCTAGGCAGGGTCTGCCCTCCAAAAAGAAAGAGGAAGCCCTCTCCCAGCTCCCCTTTCCTCCTTTGTCATGCAAAGGGGCTTTGGATGGGGGCCATTGAGAGCAACAAAACAATGGCCAACAGATTGGAAACTTCAATATTCATCCCTATCCATAAAAAGGTCAATAAAACCTCAAAACCACAATTTCAAGTTGCAAGCTTTCGAAGCTCCACTGGCTTCTTCATCAAGCAAAGAAGTCAAAAATTATACAGAAGTTAAAAATTAAAAAAATACTGTATATAAGGATGTTAGTCACAACAAAGCCAACATGCTGAAGATGTTACTGTTCTCATTTCAGAAGAATGCAGATTCCTCATGCATGGCCTTCCAGCCACAGGCTTTCATAGCTCTCAACCTGATAAAAGGAGCTTTTGGCTTCACAAAGGACTCAGACAACTATGATCTCAAGAGAAGCATCACTTTTTGTCTGGCTAATGGAATTTTTAAGCATTCTTCCTGAAGGACCCACAGGGCCAGGAGGAGGGAGGGACACTCATCCCTCATGAATGCCCTTCCAGCAACACCAAGATCACCTCAAAGACATTTTTGCACATCCAAAATGAGAAAGGCCCCATGAATCAGTGGATACCTGCAAAATGGATGGAAGTAGAGCTCAAATTAGGAACATTAACAAAATCTACCTGGAAATGGGAGTGGGAATGGGCCACAAGTTTGGCCAAGGTTTAGCACCACTTTTAAATGCCCATGTGCCTGGCAATTGATTTGGTGTATAAGGAAAGAAACAGCGATTAGTGAATGCAAAATATTTTTTTCACTGGAAGATCTTCTCCTCTTGCTGATGCCCTCCCCAGGTCTTGCCTGGCGTAGACCCATTAGCAATTGAATTCAAAAGTAATATAGGAACTATTGGAACATCAGTGAAAAATGTCACCAACATACTTTACTTGGTCAGAGACAAGGCAGCTTAGAGTGGAGCCTGCAAAACCATTTGTGTAGAGATTAGTTCCAGTTTTTAAAAAGGTTTCTGCTGGAACATAAAACAGCTGGGGAGAAGGGATGGCAATATGGCCAACTGCCCCCACTCCACCTCTTCCCTTGAAAATTAGAGAAATTCAAGACTTAAGCCATCAGGTCTGGGGGTACATCTCTCTCAGGTCCAATAAAGTCTGATGCCTAGAATCATAGAGTCGGATAGTTGGAAGAGACCACAAGGGGCACCCAGTCCAACCCCACTGTGCTATGCAAGAACTCGCCATCAAAGCATCCCTGACAAATGGCCATCCAGCCTCTGTTTAAAGACCTCCAAGGAGGGAGACTCCACCATCATCCATTGAGGGAGTGTGTTCCACTGTCGAACAGCCCTTAGTGTCAGGACATTCCTCCTAATGTTTATGTGGAATCTCTTTTTGTGTAGCTTGCATCCATTGTTCCTGTCAGGGATTTGAAGGGACACAGGGAAATGCTTGATGTGTGTGTGTTTGTCCATGAGCATTCAGCAGAGTGGCAAGGCTGATCAGTACAGCTGAAGCTCATTGGCTTAAGGACACTTCAGTGTCCAAGTGCACGTAGCCATGGATGATGAAACCATGTGTCTGGATTGCACAGGAGACACATGACATGGTTACACACCTGAACTCAATGGGTTTGGGAGACCACATGGTCTGGAGACTATATAAACCCAGGGGTTGCAAGGGATAGCTTGTGGGTTTGAAGTAGGAGTTGGATTGGTATGTTTTGGAGTTTTAGAGATCTGGTTTTGTATGATAGCACTGTGAATAAAGAACACTTTGGGGACTTTGTTTCTCTGGTGGTTTATCAGAAGAAGCTATAGCATCGGTTTGCTGTGTGGCCCCGGAGGTTCCTGCATTGCTGCAGTTCCTGGAAGACATCCAGTTGCTGTCATCCCAATTGGACTTTGGAGCCACGCTTCAGCTTCTGGAAATTGCCAGCTCTGCTACAAGGGTCTGATTTAACCCCAGAACTCATTGAGTTGCTGACAGTGGTTGTTGGACCCCAGCAGTTGCATTGACAGTTCCGGGTCCTGTTCTCTGGAGCAGCAGAAAACAAGTTTGCTCCATCTTCAAAATGACATAGAAGCATTGATTCTTCAAATAATTAAAGAGGACTATCATATCACCTCTTAACCATCTCTTCTCCAGGCTAAACATCCCCAGTTCCCTAAATCTTTCCTCAGAAGGCATGGTTTCCACCATTTTAGTTGCCCTCCTTTGGACACGTTCCAGTTTTTGAATTGTGGTGCCCAGAACTGGACACAATATTCCAGGTGGGGCCTGACCAGAGCAGAATACAGTGGCACTATTACTTCTCTTGATCTAGACACTATACTTTTATTGATGCAGCCTAGAATCGCATTGGCCTTGTTAGCTGCCACATCACACTGTTGACTCATGTTCAACTTGTGGTTTACTTGGACTCCCAGATCGTTTTCACATCTAGTTTCATTCAGCCAGGTGTCCCCCATCCTATATCTATGCATCCATCCTGTTCAGGGCAGCGTTCCCAGGCACTGCATAATTGTCACTTGCTATTTGATGTTCTTTTGTTGTCTGTTTTATTTAATAATTTCCTGTATTGCTATGTATTTTATATGTATTATCCTACTAGAGAGGCCCCTTCCCCTCCACCACTCCCTTCTCCTTTTGTGTCATGTCTTTTTAGA
>NW_024803701.1:0-3849 GCF_019175285.1 Sceloporus undulatus | reverse complement strand
TCTAGAGTGTAAGCCTGAGGGCAGGGAACTGTCCAAATTAAAAAGATGTATGTACAGCGCTGTGTAAACTTACAGCGTAATCTAGAAGACATGACACACAAAGGGGAAGGGATGGTGGAGGGAAGGGAAATGTAATGTTTTATATTTTGGATGTTTTAATATTTTTATACTTGTATTTGCATGTTGGACTGTTTTAGATTTGTAAGCCACCTTGAGTCCCTGTACTGGGAGGAAGGAGGGATTATAAATACAACATAATAAAATAATCATCATCATACTGATGATGATCAATGTTTTTTTGCTAATGGTAACTTTTGAGTCTTTATTTTGTACTGTAATTTGTAAGAATAAAACACAACCTGGGTGGACCAAAAAATAAATAGAAAGTGTCTACCAGAATCTGCTTAAACCAGGAGGAGAACTAAAATACTTCCCAGTCTGGAAGGGGGAGAGGCCCTCTTGAAGGGCCAGGGAATGAACGGAGGGGGAAAGTCTGCTTAAGGAAGAAGGGAGTCTGTCCCCAAGGGATAAAGAAGGGACAGAGTTCTGTTTCCTAGAGAAGCAGGAAGGGAGGGAGATTGGGGGGAGTAGGGGGTTTGCGTTTCTTTGGAGGCAGGAGCTGGAGAAGGCAGACAGAAGGGCGGAAGAGAGGTGAGGTTGTTTGGGGCTATGGAGGGGGGGGGGGTCCTTGGTTTGAGCTGAAAATTATGTGTGGAAAGGTAGTTATAGAGACCATCAGTTGAACATGTCAGCAGTGTGATGCAACGAAGATAAAAAGGCCAATTTAGGCTTCATCAATAGAAGATATGTGTCTAGATCAAGGAAAGTCATAGTGCCACTCTTTCTGCTCTGGTCAGGCCCCAACTGGAATATTGTATTCAGTTTGGCACCACCATTCAAAAAGGATTGACGTTGAAACTGGAAGTGTCCAAAGGAGGGCGACTAAAATGGTGAAGGGTCTGGAAACCATGCCTATGAGGAAGGATAGGGAGCTGAGGATGTTAGCCTGTAGAAAAGAAGGTTAAGAGGTGATATGATTACATAGTGACGGGGAACATTATAAACTATTTGTAACGATGTCTGACACCCAAATTATTCTCATATTCTGCGACTGATGAAGTGACCTGGGGATGGGAGTCCTCTCATTCTTGGTCTGTTCGGATCAGTTACAGGGCTGCTGGATGAGGGAAACCCGACTCACATTGAATCCAGAGAAAACGGAAAGGTACTATTGAAGGTTTCTGGTCCAGGATGGCGGTGGTTCCACCTGTCCCGAATGGGGTCACGCTCCCGTAAGTACTCCGTGGGCCATCGGTGGGTGCTTCTTGACTCGTCCCTTCACGAATGCTAAGTGAATGTGACGGTCAAGGAGTTTACCTGTTATCAGCTTCGGTTGATTCGACAGCTCGCGCCCATACCTGGGCCCAGAGGGACCCTGAAACTGTTGCTACACTCTTGGAAGTCGAGACGGATTTTCAATTACTATACATGGGGCACCCTTATACCATACTGAACTGCAAAATGGTGCAAACATGGCAGAGCGGCTGGTAACTGGTGGTTCCAGGACCAGCCATATCAACACTGTGCTTAAATATCTCCATCCTTTGCTGCCAATCGCTTCGAGTCAACATACGGGTGGTTATTACCTATAAACGCCCTAAAGGCTTGGGCCCAGTATTCGAAGGGACGCCCTCCCCGTACATTCCGCCTCGCCACCCTCAGACATTCTGGGACAGAACTCTGAAGGTGTTGGGCTACGTTGCTGTTCAAGCCAGAAGTTCATTTCACAGCTGCCACCCAGCCCTTTGGAATACGTGCCCACGGAGCTCGCTCCTATTACAACCCAGGCCAACTAGGAAGGGTCTCAAAACTTCCATTAATCAGATTCCCCGACTACTCATCTGTGGCCTCCTCCGCTTAGTGGCCGTGAGGTGGGCTAATGGGTTTTTCATGTTTTAAGGTGTTGCTGTATATATGGTGTTTTTTAATGTAGCTGTTTTGAATTTGGTGCATTTGTTCTCCCCTTCCCCTCCACCACTCCCTTCTCCTTTTGTGTCATGTCTTTTTAGATTGTAAGCCTGAGGGCAGGGAACTGTCCAATTAAAAAGATTGTATGTACAGCGCTGTGTAAACTTACAGCGCTAATCTAAGAAGACATGACACAAAAGGGGAAGGGAAAGGTGGAGGGGAAGGGAAATGTAATGTTTTTAATTTTTGGAATGTTTAATTATTTTTACAACTTGTATTTTGCATGTTGGACTGTTTTAGATTTGTAAGCCACCTTGAGTCCCTGTACTGTGAGGAAGGAGGGATATAAATAAACATAATAATTAATAATAATCATCATATTATACTGATGATGATCAATGTCTTTTTTTGCTAATGTTAACTTTTGAGTCTTTATTTTTGTACTGTAATTTGTAAGAATAAAACGCAACCTGGGTGGACAAAAAATAAATAGAAAGTGTCTACCAGAATCTGCTTAAACCCAGGAGGAGAACTAAAATACTTCCCAGTCTGGAAAGGGGGAGAGGCCCCTCTTGAAGGGGCCAGGAATGAACGGAGGGGGAAAGTCTGCTTAAGGAAGGAAGGGAGTCTGTCCTCCAAGGGATAAAGAAGGGACAGAGTTCTGTTTCCTAGAGAAGCAGGAAGGGAGGGAGATTGGGGGGAGTAGGGGGGCTTTGCAGTTTCTTTGGAGGAGGGAGCTGGAGAAGGCAGAGGGGAAGAAGAGGGTGGGGTTTTTGGGGCTATGGAGGGGGGGGGGTCCTTGGTTTGAGATGAAAACTATGTGTGAAAGGTAGTTGTAGTAGACCACAAGTTGAACATGTCAGCAGTGTGATGCAGCAGCTAAAAAGGCCAATTTTAGGCTTCATCAATAGAAGTATTGTGTCTAGATCAAGGAAAGTCATAGTGCCACTCTATTCTGCTCTGGTCAGGCCCCACCTGGAATATTGTATTCAGTTCTGGGCACCACAATTCAAAAAGGAGGTTGAGAAACTGGAGCATGTTCAAAGGAGGGCGACTAAAATGGTGAAGGGTCTGGAAACCATGCCCTATGAGGAATGACTTAGGGAGCTGAGGATGTTTAGCCTGTAGAAAAGAAGGTTAAGAGGTGATATGATTACATAGTGACGGGGACATTCATAAACCTTGTAATCAAATTTTGTTTTTTATCTGCTTGAATAGGGAAAGTCTGAATAATAATATTAATAATTATAATAATATCATCTCACCTCTCTTCCAAAACAAAGTCTTAATCTTTCAAAACTGGGACTTTCCTCAGGATGTTTAACTGGTTGAACTCCTTGCTGAACAGCTGGCCTGGAAAATATTGCAAATAATTAAAAATGAATAAACTGTGCTAATTGGAGTGAAAGGCCACCTTGCAGAGCCCTTTGCCGCTCTCCTTTCGTTTCCCCCCCCCCCCTTTAATTTCCAACTAAAAATATTTATTGAATGCATCAGGAACCAAACATGGCCCCTGTAGGACCAGATCTTGGCCCCTGGGAGGATGAGAAACCCAACAGAGGAATCCAATGGAGCAACCCTGTGGATGAATCCAACAGAGGAACCCAGTGGATGAATCCAACAGAGGAACCCAGTGGAGGAACCCAACGGATGAACCCAGTGGAAGAACCCAACAGAGGAACCCGATGAAGGAACCTAATGGAGGAATCCAATGAGACCTTTGAGCATCTCCATGCTCTTCATGATGAAAGGGATGTTGTTCTTCTTGTGAAGATGACGACCGCCCTGCAGGGCTGGGAGGCCCAGGTAGAGCTCCAGCACCATGGCCAGGCCGCTTGGAAGAGATGGATGCTGCACCTGCTGGCCCTCTGACCACTCACC
>NW_024803700.1:0-6946 GCF_019175285.1 Sceloporus undulatus | reverse complement strand
CAAGAGCTTTGTCTACTGAAATGGTGCCATCAAGGAACAGCTTTCCATTAATTCATGGCTGGCATGTACTACACCTAGAAAACATTTTAAGGGGTGCTTAACATGGGCCGCTTTCTGAGAAAAGCCTCCCAACCTTTCTCCCATTCTGTTTTTCTCACTGATGATCCTCCAAGCCAACTTCTTTCATTCAGTGAGTCTCAAAGGTGCTACAAGATCTCTCTACATACTGTACTGATGTTACAGACTAACAGGGCTATCCCTTTGAATTCTTCCAAGCACAGTTCCTGAGGCAGAAATGCACAATGATGGGAGACCATTTACAGCAAGATCTTGGAACAGAAAGGATGCATCTGCCCTTTTCTCAAGAGAGGAAAATGTCAGCATTAAGTGCTTTCTAGTGGAGCTAGTCCTTATGAGTCATACTGGTATCTGAAGAAAAGAGGTACATCGAAGGTAATGGTGAGAATTGCTATACTTTGGTTCTGAAGAGAGACTCACATCTGGGTTAAAACAATCACATAACCATTTTCATGTCAGCAGGCATCTTTTCAACTCAGTTACAGGACTCGTCCTTGTCATGGAGTGGGCCATGTTGCCACCCACAACCATGAAAAACATTTTCCAGGGATTACCTAGTAATCTTTATTAGTTTGAGATCACATTTACAGCCATAAGTCCATCCTAAGGAATCCTGAAATGTGTAGCTTAATGGGATACTTTGCTAGGGAGTGGTAATGCATTGTTTTGAGCTACAGCTCCCAAGGAAGCCTAAGAAGAAAGATGGAGAATTAAATTTGGGGGAGCTGTGGTTCAAGAATCCACTAGAGCTCTCCAGCAGAGAAATCGAAGTATCTCATTAAGCTACACATTCAGGATTCCTTAGGATGGAGCCACAGTTGTTAAAAATGGCCTCAGACTGAATTAACTGTGCAGTATAGATACTCTTAATGTTCCTTAGAAGAATGAATCTAAGAGGCTATGCAAAAATTAGGAATGTAAATGAGATCCTGCCATGTATATTTATCATTACCTGGAATGATGAAGATCCATCCTTGACTCATTTCAACTGATACAGTATATGAGTCGGGAGGAACATATGCTAAAGTAAAGTGGCAGGTCTTTTTCGCATCAGCATGCAAAGTTCCTCACAACTTCGGGGCATTCTTTCATTTTTAAAGAATGACAGAATCTAGTACATATTAAATATCTTTCAGTTTGAAGGAAGGAAGAACATCATATGAATACTCAAGAAGCAAGAGATGATAAAAAGGCCCACAAGCCAGAAGGAACCCAGGGTACCAACAAAAACATCAGCCCCATGGCAAGGTCTCCCTCTCTCATTCCATTATGTCTCATTCAGTTACAAAAATCATCATGACACAAGCGTGGTGTATCTTTCCCTAAGCCAACAATGTGGGACAGAGATGGGGAAAACACATATCCCGACGACATCAGGACAGTGTGGATACTGGATTGTTGTTGGCAGGTAGAAAAGGAATGTTTGAATTTCGTGGTAGATAAATATTTTCAAATAAACAAGTGGTCACCCACCATGTTCTGCTACCTGAAACGTTAATAGGATTTCCAGTGTGAGGCTGCATCGGTCAGTCATGCGCAACCTATGAGCAAAGCAAGTGATACATTAACACTGTCCACTGGCAAATCTTCTAGGTTTATTGGACTACAATGCTCACCATCCTTCAGAGAGTACTGCGGGCTGACAGGCTGGTGCATAGGACAGAAACCCTGATAGGGCAGCTTCTGTTCATGCAAAGGATGCCAATTCCCCCAAACAGACTTACTGCCCTGTGAAGCCTGCAGGGCCCTAGACTGGAGTGCACACAACCTCATTCTGCCACATATTCCTCCCAGAAGCACTTTGGGGAGGGGGTGCTAATTAAATATCTCCATCAAAAGCCTTTATTGATCAGTGGCAGCACTCCGATCAACGCTGCGGTGAACCAGGGTAGATGAACAGGTTCCGTTCAATACTGGCCACCACCAATGGGAAATGGAAGCACACCACATCCCTTAACAGAACCATTGTGCAGCTGCACAATCCAATCTGCAGCAGCCCTTAATACTGGAACAGCAGGAAGCAAAGAGCTTAAGGAATCTCTAGAAGGATACAACAGCATCGTTCTCAGCTGAAACAATGCTGATGGGCCAAAATTTAAGAAGAAAAAAATAGATCCAATGAGTCCAGTGAAACCTGGCACAATGCTATACCAGAGATACAAATGATCATGGGGGTTCAGAGCCCTGCCTCTCTGTGCCAGAGTATCTCACCTTTCCCCATCATTCTCCATTGCCCAATGCCTTCCCCCTGCTAACATCTAGCTAGCAAGGCTTCCATACAGCCTTCCTTCTCCCTTATATCAGAAGGAAATGATAGGCAATGGGGAAGGCAGGGATGGAACCGCAGTCCCTGGGGCAAAGATCAATGGATGGGGTCAGCAAAGGGAGCGCTAGCTCACCCAACATTTTCATTAACACTGCTTTTTTGTAGCTAGCGTTTGGGAAGGCAGGGCTTTTTTTTTAAGTATACAGATAGCTACAGGACTTTGATGGTACATTAACTGCCTTGACTCCATCCTGTGAAATCCTTGATGATTCTCGGCAGAAAGCTCTAGAGTTGTAGCTCAAGTGAGCAGGCAGGGAATTCTAAGCAACCCTCAACTACTAAACTTTGTTGTTGTTGTGTGCCTTCAAGTTGTTTCTGATTTATGGTGACCCCAAGGCACACCTCTCATGGGGTTTACTTGGTAGGATTTGTTCAGAGGTTTGCCATTGTCTTCCGCGAGGTTGAGCTACTCAACTACTGATCTAAAGAATGGAGCTGCAGTAGTTTAAGTGGCATCAGAAGCTCATCCTGCATGCAAGCAACAAGTGGAAACGTTTGAAATACTCTGGCAGTACACAGATATAGATGTAACTGTCTTTGCAATCACTGCATGCAGAAGGTAGACCCAGGCTTGGTGGAAATGGTTGTGTCCTGTTTCAGATTAACAGCTTTGTTTGTCCAACATTTGGAAAAGTCCCCCTTTTGGAACCGCATTTCACAGAATCTTCCAGTCAACATGGTCAATGGCCATATCGGTTAGGAGATTCTGAAGGCAATAGACCCAGAAGTAACTTTTCCAAGCTCTGGTCGTATGGCTCATATGTGTGCCCAGTCAGACTGCACAGACATGGCTAAGAGCAGCTGTGCTTTTATTTGGTGAAGTGCTTGCATCTCAAAATTATTCAGATGTGAAATTTGTATTAAAAAAAACAGATGGAAGGCAGAGGGAAGGAATCCAAGAAAGACCTGCTCTCTCTTCCCCTTCCCCAGCCTTACCCCCCAAAAAGGATTACCCATGAAACTGTGCAGGAATTGCTAAATACTACCGCTGTTTTTAAAAGCTTTGTTTTTAATTTTCCCCAAACTGCCTACTATAGAGCGCAGAAAAGCTTTCCTTTATCATATACATATTTACACTATTTTTTTAAGCTGAGAGAGAATTTAAAAAAGAAGAGAGAAAAGCAGGCTGAAAGGGGCAGGAGGTTCTCTCACTCACCTGGGGTGGCCTTGCTCCTTCAAACAAGAGCTTGCAGCAAGAAACTGAGGTGGGCAACACTTTTCCTGGTAAGCGATTAAAAGGCTAGGAAGTCACTACCTCTTAAATTTCCACTGGAGACAAAAGAGGGCAACCCCACTATTAGCCCAAGATCACTCTAGGACACAAATTCCCAACCTTTTGGTCATCCAGAAGTTTTGGCCTTCAGCTCTCATAATTCCTGGGACCTGAAATCCAGAACGAACGGAGAACCAAAGGCTGGGAACCACTACTCTACAAAGTAAGGAATATAAGCACACAGCCATCAGTTTCCTTTCCACCATTTCAAAAATTGCCTCTGCATTAGGGTTGCCATAATGAACCCCTGTGCTTTTTAATGGTTGTGCTTAAGAGGGAGTTTCAGCAGGAGTTGCTTGCTACCTGGTTGTTGACATTCCCTCTTCTACACAGCCCTTCAAGGGACAGAAACCCACTCCAGTTCTTAATCTGGCAATCCTGCCATGGTTACCAGCTGGGGCACTGAAAAGACACAGCAGCCGCTGATGGATGTAGGGAGAGCAATGAATGGGATACAAGGAGTAGGCAGTCGCTTAGCAACCATCTCATCCATCCTCACCTTCTTTATACAGGTGTAGAGAACTTGTGGTTCTCCAAATCCCATCAGCCTCAACTAGCTTGCCTGGCGATCAAGGAGGATGGGAGATGTAGTGTGACAACATATGAGGTTTCCCAGCCCAACTCAGCTTTGTCGATATTTGTTCAGGGCCTGGCCCAGAGGAGCCTACCCAAAACAACCAGAGAGGATTAGAGGCCTTTCAAGTTGCCATAGCAATGACAGCCCAGGATCACCGTACAAACAGCACAAACGCATGGCAAGTTGACATTAGCCCTGGGAGACACAGTGTGCTTGAATGAAGCATATCACAGAATAGCTGTTATACTCTTGTCATTTAAGCAACCATGCCATCCTTGCCGGGTTTCCTCATCCTGCCTCGTTTTGTCCCAACACACCAAGCAACATGAAGACTTTTGCCAAGAGAAAGATGCAAAGAATTCTAGAAGCCTTTGGGTCCCCTCACGACAGCCAAGAGAATCCATTAAAACCATACCTTCACTACAGAACAAGATGCTGAAGGAAGGAGCAGCCCTGCCATTGCTACAGCTTTGAGAACCAAATGGCACACAGTGATTTCGCAAGGCTTTCTAAGGCCCTCCTTGAGCCTGAATGTCCCCATAAAACACAAGTCTTTGTTAAAAAATAACAACAACAATTCATTTTGTTGCAACAGCTTCAGACATTGAAGACCTCCCCGAGTTGTAAAAAAATGAAGCGGAGCCTTGAGATACATCTAGGAGCGCAAAGGAGGCAGCTGCGAGGTAACTGAAGCTATGGCTGAGGGGAGGCACTCCCTGAGTGTGCAAAAATGTACTTCTTTGAGGAGATGGAATGAGAAGGTGAGTCTTGCCCATGCCAGTGGGATGACTCTGTGACAATATCTGCTTCTGCTGGTGCAATGGCTGCCATCCATCCTATCCTTGCCCCCACAATGAGAGAAAAGGAGGTCAAGCCATTCTCCTGCAGCCATTTTCTTCCCCTTGCCCATTTCTTCTGCAGCGTGCCACTTGCTCGGGGCCAATGAAGCTGGTCTTGTGGAGCTGGGTGAGGAAAAGGCAGAGGAAAAAAGAGGGCCCTAATACGTTCTCCTCTTCCTCTTCCTCTATTTGTTCTTCGCCATCGCTTTGTAGAGAGTGACACCCACAATGGCGGCAACCGTGGCTCCCAAAGCGACCCTGATCCAGAAGGAGGCAGCTCCCAGGTCAATGTCATTTAGGTGCCTGTAAGACAAGAGAATCAGCCATTTAGCTCAAAGGGTAATGCAAATTTAAAAAAGAAATGGAAAGTAAAGACCAAAAGAGATTCATTTCTACAGCCCAGTAGTGTAGGGGAACACACCAGTATGAGTCAAGAGAAGCAACTATAGGAGTAAGGCAGTTTGATACTACTTTAAGTGCTATAGCTTCACACTATGGAATCCTGGGATTTGCAGTTTTGCAAGGTCTTTAGCTTTCTCTGCCACAGAGTGCTGGTGCCTCGCAAAGCTACAAATCCCAGGATTCTATAGGGTGGAGCCATGGCAGTTAAAGTGGTGTCACACAGCATTCTTTCTACAATGTAGTTAGATACAACTGTGGTTCACTTAGCCCAATACTGCCTGCTCTGGCCACATGTCCTCTATCTCTGCTTATGTGTGCTGGGGTACTGAGTACACCCACAATTTCCATTACTTCCTTCTTGTTGTGGTGGTTTCTTCAGGGGAGGTTTGTCATTGCCTTCCCCTGAGGCTGAGAGCGTATGACTTTCCCAGGGTCACCCAGGGAATTTCATGGCTGAGCGGGGAATCGAACCCTAGGCTCTAGAGTCATAATCCAACTCTCTAACTGCTTACTTGCTGGTATATTCTTAGAGGTTTTAGCTGTTCCTCCCCACAAAAAAATCCCACATTTCCAGGCTCTTGGTACAATCTCTTCCCCAGAACACAAGAAGTTACTGAGAGCAAGATAGCCTCTTAATTCATCTCCTGTAGGCCAGCATTGTAAACAGCTCTGAAGGGTCTTTGGCAGAGATATTTCCAATATCATCTATCCCAAAATCCCCTTCAAAATGGAGATGCTGGAGGTTGGCCAACAAACCCTGCAACATTCACACTAAGTGGGGTTGGGCTTTTACGGCCTGGTGTAGCACTTTCATCCCTTTCAGGCTAGTAGATGCAAAATAAATTATGCATCCTAAGCAAATACACATTAATTTCGATTTGCGTAACACATACAATTCCCCCCATTTAAATACCTCGCTCCATTTTAGCACGGGGTTTAGGGAGCAAATGACTCCTGTACTCCTTTGCCCGGTTCCCATGCATATGTTCCAGGTTGGGCTCAGCAAAAGATATTACGCCAATGCTTTCTACTTAGCATGGGTATAAATAGTGTGATAACTTCTGAATAATTTGTACCAGAAAAGAGCAATCGCTGTGCCTTTCTAGGTCATGCTCCTTCGGTACCTATTCCTGTTATGGAGGTAAAAATAAAATAAACTTCCATGTTTGAAAAAGCCATGATCCACTCTTGCCTCTACACCAATTCTGTGAATCCTCCAAGCCAAGCCTTATTGAAGCAGAGAGTACCTGGTGGAAAAGCACCAAAAGTAAGGAAGACATCTACTTAAGGCTCCCAACTTTTATAGTATTCTAAGATGGATCAATATTATCTGAGGTTTGCTTTTTGGAATTTATATATTTTAAAAAATATTTTGCAAGCCGTGGATGTTTGAATCCACAGATGAAAACTCTGTGGATATGCAGGGCCAGGTGTACTGTTTCAAACTGGCT
>NW_024803699.1:4661-6952 GCF_019175285.1 Sceloporus undulatus | reverse complement strand
TGATAAAGAAACCAATGCTTTTGGATATCCATGTTCTTAATGTTCTCTAGTTTCTTAAACATGAAGTTATTCAAGTTATCTTTTGAGAGTAGATCTTCATACCTGAGGTATGTAGACTATTCTTCATCTTGGCTTAACAAAAGCCCAGGTCTTTGCACCCTTTCTCTCGGCTGCAGCCAAGCCATTAATCTCATCGCTAGCAGCTATAATTTGCCTGTCTAACCTTTAGATCCACTTACACAGGTGTGCTATAGTCAGAACACAGCCTGGCTTCACATCAGACCGGACTCTGATTTTAGTTCCCTCAGCCATTTTTCCCCACGTTTTGGCAGCCATGTCCTTTCGTCATCTACATCTGCATTGGGTTCCCAGAGAAGTAAGTAAGTAAGCATCTCCCGTAGATTTGCCTCTCTCAACTCTCTCTCCCGAATTTCCCTCTTTTATTTTCATTGAGAAGTGTGTGTGAGAGAGTGTGTGAGTGTCTCCTTTCTTGTGTGCTTGTTTCCCCTTGTTAATAAATATTTAGACATAATTGGAGCAGTCTGTTTCTGCTTTGTCTCGTAAGGGATCTTTTGGCACTCTGGTATATACTACTGGGACACGGTCTTGTGGGGGTGTTGTTAGGACCCCACTCTCTGCAATTTGAGCTCAATTACGAAATTCCCCTAATTAGAAACTTCCTAACACAGGGAAGAAAGATGGCCCCCATCTCAGTTGTCCAGCCAGTCTGGAAAGATTCATCTCCATCACTGGAAAGGGGTAAGACTTGTTGCTTTTTAAAAACTCAGCCAGAGCTAGCAGTGCAACTGTTGTAATTACAATAGCATCCACATTAATTCATGCTCCCTCCACTATGGGTGATGCTTACTTGTTATTGAGAAATGTTAATAGGGAGAGCTGGGAGAGCATGCTTGGCTATTTTTAGTGATTTCATTTTCTCTTAAAAGAAAAGTTGACAATAAAATGTTAGCAATGCATTGCTTTGCCCCTTACTCATGAGGAATGAGCTCTGTTAATGAGTAATGTGTTACTCTTTAAAAACAAGTTAGAAAGTATGTGTTACATTTAAAAATAAAATGTCTAAGCATTTTCTGGAGAGGCTGACTTCTGCATAAAAGGTCCAGAAGCAGCACTAAAGAGAAGACTAAAAGTAAAAGCATTAGAATGATTAGATGTTGCTCTAAAGCAACAAATTTACAGCGCTTTATAAATAAAGGTTAATAATAATAATAAAGCAGTGCAGAGATTACTTTTTTTCTCTTACAAACAATCTACAGTGCACCACTGTAGCAGTTCAATCCCACTTTAGCTGTAATGGCTGTGTCTAGCAGAATCCTGGGATTTATAGTTTGAGTAGGTACTTGGAATTCTCTGCAATATATCTCTAGTACTGTAGTTCAAAACAGTGAAACTGCAATTCCCAAGATTCCATAGGGTGGAACCATTATACTTGAAGTGGTACCAAGCTTCTGTAACCATGTATTGTGGATACAGTTATTCTTGACACATATACTGAAAATTTTTTGTGGTTTTACTTTGCTCTCCTTTGGCACATTCTCTCTTTCTCGCTCACACGCTCTCTCTGTCTAATTTTTGTTAATAAGTTAAATATATGTTAGAAACTACTGACGGCTTTCAGTTCATGTGCCATACAGTTGCAACAAGTTCTCCTTTTTTCTCAGTGCAGGACTGAGGCTGTTTAGGTTCTTTTCTCAAAGACATTCTTTGTCAACTGCTGACAGGTAACTATTGCTGACAATTAATCATCCTCAAACATACCTTCTCTAGTTTTGCCACACACAGGAAAGAAGAAGAACATAGTGATTGAGGGAACAGATCCTGACAGCAATTTTTGAGAGTTAGTCTGTTAAAAAATTCCCCTTGTCAACTTTTGCCATTCTTCACAATCAGCCTGCCAAGATCAGAGCATAGTCCTCTTTCGCCTCTTAGGGTAAGTGATGTTGGAAACAACAGAAACAATGTTATTTTCTCAAATGCAGGGATTAATAATTTCACTTTCGTTGCAGTGGAGTGGGGGGACGACAATGGAGTGGGTCACACACACACACACACACACTGATGTGCAAAAAGACTCCTTCACAAATAGGTATTACCCCATACTTTGACATCTAGTAGAAAGAGATTCTAATTTGGCGCTGTGGCACAGTGGTTAAATGCCTGTACTGCAGCCATTCACTCAAAACCACAAGGTTGCGAGTTCAAGACCAGCAAAAGGGCCCAAGCTCGACTCAGGCTTGCATCCTTCCAAGGTCGCTAAAATGAGTACCCAG
>NW_024803699.1:0-4561 GCF_019175285.1 Sceloporus undulatus | reverse complement strand
GCTAATTAGCTTACTTGCTGTTCACCGCTATGATCTTTGGAATAGCGATATATAAATAAAACAAATGATTAAATTATTAATTACATAGAATCATAGAGTTGGAAGAGACCGCAAGGGCCATCCAGTCCAACCCCATTCTGTCATGCAGGAACTCTCTGTCAAAGCATTCCTGACAGATGGCCATCCAGCCTCTGTTTAAAGACCTCCAAGGAAGGAGACTCCATCAAAATCTCCGAGGAAGGAGTGTGTTCCTCTGTCGAACAGCCCTTACTGCCAGGAAGTCCCTCCGAATGTTGAGCTGGAATCTCTTTTCCTGGACCTTGCATCCATTGTTTGGGTCCTGTTCTCTGGAGGAGCAGAAAACAAGCTTGCCCCCTCCTCAATATGACATCCCTTCAAATATTTAAACAGGGCTATCATAGCACCTCTCAACCTTCTCTTCTCCAGGCTAAACATCTACAGCTCCTTAAGTCTTTTTTCATAAAGCATGGTTTCCAGACCTTTCACCATTTTAGTCGCGCTCCACTTTCTCAACATCCTTTTTGAATTGTGGTGCCCAGAACTCGACATAGTATTATTTCAGGTGGGGCCTGACCAAAGCAGAATACAGTGGCACTATTACTTCCCTTGATCTAGACACTATACTTGTATTGATGCAACCTAAAATTGCATTGACCTTTTTAGCTGCCGCATCACACTGTTGACTCACGTTCAACTTGTGGTGTACTTGGACTCCCAGATCCCTTTCACATGTAGTTTCATTCAGCCAGGTGTCCCTCATCCTATATCTGTCCATTTCATTTTTCCACCCTAAGTGCAGTACCTTACATTTCTCCTGTTGAAGTTTTTGTTAGCTTTGGCTCAGCTTTCTCGTTAGGGGTTGGGGAGTGGGGCACGCAGGTGGCATCCCACTGAGTTTCAGCAAGAGGAAGCACAAAGAAGATGTCATCCTCTCAATCTCCCAAAGGTCCAAGAAGATGAAGAAGATTGTTGCAGAAGGAGGTACTCAATGCTTCCCTTTGCAGTTACTCTCTCCACACGTGCAGCTGACCTGAAAACTGCCAGAAAGTGTGTTCTCTCAGCTGCAGTAATGCAGCCAGGCAGATTCTCAGTGTTTCTTGTATTCCCATAGCCACTGAGGGAATCAGGCACACTCTCCAGCTGAAAGAACTGCTGGTGTCGAGGAAGGCCTTTTTATTTGCAAGACTGAATGTACGCCCTTCAAATGTGACCAGGGGCAGATATTTACAGAACCCATTTTTGAATTGTAGATGTCACTGTGATCAAGCTCCTGATGTTATCCATCCTATTGTATTGCTTTATCAAGTGTATATAATTCCTACAGGGAAATTGTTAAGGAGGTTATTGGAAATGAATATTATTCTGGATGGGTTAACAGTGGGATACCTATTGGAAGATCGGAACCCACATATTACCAGGCTAATGGCCAATTTTATGGTGGAGGCAGCAAGTTTATGGCTTAAATTTTATAATAACGATCAATGAATGATCAGCTGTCCATGTGTGTGTGTGGATGGAGTTTGTTGCACTAGGAGTTACTCAGTACCTCACTCCACAGTTGCCTTAAGGCTCCCAAGTGTAATGGGAGTTTATGCATGTGTTTGTAACTCATAGAAACATAGAACCATAGAATCCTAGAGTTGGAAGAGATTGCAAGGGTTTGAGCAAATACAGGATAACCTAACACATTCCTCAGTATTCTTAAGTAATCTTAAGAAGAAAGTGCTGCCTCATGTTTTACAGTACTTTTCCCTCTTCAAGATAAGCACCTTGTTATTTGTCCTTGTCTTCCATCCTTCTTCCTTACACCAGCTAAATGGCAGACAATGATCAAAAGAGACATCTCTTCAAACAGCTGTGCATCTATCTGCCTTTCCAGCTCCCTCTAGGAATTCCTTAGCACAGCAAGAGCACTTCTGTGCTTTACTGGGCAGGCATGGGGCTTGCCAAAGCCGAGGGCGATCACTCCAAGGCTGGCTACAGATATACAAGAAGAGAAAGGCAGAAGGAAAGACATCACCACGTTCCGTGCCTGCTTAGTTCTGCTCATTTGTCTTTGACTGCTATCAACTCAGGGTCTTCATGAGTGATAATTCTCCTGGGTCATGAGATCAAGCAAAGCAATTTAGAATAAATTGTACTTGCTTCATACTTTTGCATTAAATTTTGAACCTCTGAAGCTTGACAATGCTAGAGCCACTGATGAGGTACCCTCATGGGAATTCACATTTATTTATATCTATGTCCGTCTGCCAAGTCTAACCTGAGAGGGCAGGAAGGATGGAGATGGAAGTGCAATAATGATCCTCCCCTTATGTTTCTCTTCGTCATGCTAGGACTTTCAAAGTTATGGGTGCATACTGAAATAACCATCCTTTGCTTACTCAAGGTGAAGGATATGGAAATATCCATCTAGACTGAGGCTCCTGCTTAATTCTTAATTAAAAGTTTGGATTTGAATTCTTGTATATTCAGTCATATTTGCAGTGCTGGGATACAGTTGTCCTGCATTTTGCAGAGATTCCACCTAAATATTAGGAAGAAGCAGTGGGAATAGAGAGTTGAGGATGGATGGGTAGTTCATCTTTCTTGCTTTCTTTCTTTCTTTTTTGGGAAATTTTATCAAGGATTTAAAACCTACATAAATGATACATAGAAATAACATTTAAACAGTATGTACACATAATAACAGACAAAAAGAAAAACAATAAGAACACTAGGATTGACTTCCTGGAGTTCGTTCGGGTCTACCTTAAACTTATCCATTATACTGAAGTCTTCAAATAAAGTCTTTAAGAATAGGAGAACAGCTTAAAATATAAATCAGAGAACAAGCTTATATATAAATCCTTTTTAAATTCCAGTAAAAAAAAAATTAACCTTCATAATTCCCTTCATTTTCCTTATAAACAAGCATCTACTATAAAGAAGGTAAGTTACCCCTCTTTCTCTCTTTAATAAATCAAATATCCCATCTATTTGTCTTTCAATGGTTAAGTGTTTCTGCTTTTTCTTTTAGGTAATCTATCAGCGGAAGCCTATCATTTTTAACCTCATCCCAGTCGAGAGGTAAGTTTGTCCATCTCTATAAACTAAATTAATTTGATTAACCATTCATTAGTATTAGGATAATCCCTTTCCCCCCACATTTTTGCAAAGACAGTTCTAGCCGTAGGTAACATATAAAATAAAAGGTTGCCACATTTTCTCTCTAGGTTTTCATCCAAAACCATGCTTAATTGGGAATGGGAGGTTGATCTTTGAATGGAGATGGGATGGAGATCTTTCATGAATGCTGTACAGTGGACTTTTCCAAGTCATGAGGGTTTGGTTCCAGCCCTCTGTCCCACGTGGGTGGCAAACAATGCAGACAGTAATGCCTAATATTATTCAGTGACACTGATGTATGGGCAGATGCATCAGTGCATATATGTGCATGTGCCACCATTAAATAATATGGGGCATGGCAATCCATGGGCAGTCAAATCCATGGATTGCCAGCCCATCAATACAAAGAGTCCACTGTAATTGCATATTCTTGCATGGCATGGGGGTTGGACTATATGGTTCTTGAGACCACTTCTAGCTTGAAGATTCCTATGACATTATCTTATATTTAACATATCACCTAAGGTGTATGTAGAGCATAATTCTGTCCATGATGGAAAAAGCTGCATCAGTCAAATGTGACAAGTGCAAATGTGTGATTTTTTTTATTTGCTTTTGAGGAGAACATGCCAAAATTATGAAATGTCTTCATCAATAGAACTGTGAAACCACTGAATATGTGGAAAATCAATACTAGCAAATTTGTCCATACCTACTCAGGATCAATAACCAAAGTTGCTGTGCCCTCCCAAGTGCTTCATTACAAACTGTATCTCCTGAGTGCATCATTACAAGTCTAGATTGGAGGAAGGATTTAACAGTGATTAAATAGTCATGTCCAGACAAGTTTATCAGTAGCAGTATGTAATGTAGGTAATTTGTTCGCAGCATCTAAGGCAGTAGCAGCTGAAGGCTCTCATGACAATTTTAATGGAGTTATCCAAAGTTATCCAAATGAACGTACAGTATTTCGGGGAAGAGTTCAAGATCTTGGATAGCTATCTCAAAATTCATAATAAAACTTGGAGCAGATTTACCACTCTACTGTGTTAGCATACCTTACACCCATCTGGATATGGGGTTTATAATTAATATTTAGCATTGGGCATGCTTTCAGAGGTCATGATGACATGTGGAAACTAGGACGTTACATGTGTAAGGAGTTGCACTGACCTGAGAACTTGCAGAGACCTAATCAGTACTCAAATCAATGCTGAACATGAGTCAACAGTGCAATGCAGCAGCTAAAAAGGCCAATGTGATTTTAGGCTGCATCAATAGAAGTATAGTGTCTAGATCGAGGGAAGTAATAGTGCCACTCTATTCTTCTTTGGTCACACTCCACCTGGAATATTGTGTCCAGTTCTGGGCACCACAATTCAAAAAGGATGTTGAGAAACTGGAGCGTGTCCATAGGAGGGCAACTAAAATA
>NW_024803698.1:4044-6952 GCF_019175285.1 Sceloporus undulatus | reverse complement strand
GGGGGGGGGCAGGTACTTGGGTGTTATTATGGGAAAAGAGGGCATGGCCATGGAGGGGAGGGGAGGGGGATCCAAAGGTAAAAAGGGCTTTGAGGATCCTCCTCACTCCTGGAAGGGTAGTGGGGCAGAGGAGAGAGACTCCCTTCTGAGGCCTCATATGGGGGAGATTTATGTGCCAAATAAATAGCATCACTCAGGATAGCATTGGAAACAACATTTTTCACAAGGGAGGAGTTTTCTGTGAGTTCTTGCGGGGGAGAGGGATCTGTCTTGGGGGGAGAGAAGAGCCCAGGTTTAGGCTAAAGCCAAGAGGAAGGAGACGGAGGGACCCAAAGCCCCTTCTGAAGTTAGGGGAACCCCCTCCTAGCAACCTGGGAACTAAGTTTAGAGGTCCCCCCGGATCCAGATTAGGCATCCCCCACACAAATACATACCTTGTCCTTCACAACATCCCTGTGGAGGAGGACCAGCAGCTATGGTCCCAGAAAGATTGCCCCTCCCCCCAATTCTGGGAACATGGAGATAGGGCCTTGGATCCCTTTGAAGGAATGTAGGTTAAAGGAGGAGAAGGAAGGAAGGAAGGAAGGAAGGAAGGAAGGAAGGAAGGAAGGAAGGAGGGAAAGTGCCAAGGAAAGAAAAGCATAAAGGGAGTGCTGAAGTCGAAGGGGTGGGGGACATCTGGGACCTGACTCAGGCTCCTTCTCCCCAGAACCCATTATTAGAGCCTTTCACAGCTCACTTTGACACTTTATTTGACCATTTTTCAGATAAAGTCTCTCAGATAAGAGCCGACTTGGACACCGTCATCATTGCAGAGGCTATAGGTGAGGTGTACAGTGACTCCGTGAATACGATCATACTGGATCATTGAATCTATGAGTACTGAGGACATGGACAAGCTCCTCGGAAGTGTGAAGAAGACTTGCCCTCTCGACCCTTGCCCTTCATGGCTGGTCCTCCAAGGAGGAGATGCACTTAGGACACCTGAGATATATCATAGATGCATCTCATAGCCTGAACAGACAGGTCAAAATAAAGCTGCTTCGGGTCACTTTGGAGGTATGTTGTTTAAATGACACATATATCTTAAGAGGCCAGAAGCTGCACCAAAGCTGCCCTCCAGTCCTTAGGACTGGAGCATGGCTTTGGTGTGGCTTCTGGTATCTTAGAACGCATGCAGAATTTAAACAGCATATCTCCAAAGTGTTCTGAAGCAGCTTTATTTTGGCCTATCTGTTCAGGCCCTTAGGGAGGGCTATTTTCCATCTTGCTTAAAAGAAGCGGAGGCACAGCCACTTCTGAAAAAGCCCTCCCTAGATCCCTTGGACATGAACAATTACAGACCAGTCTCCCATCTTTCATTTCTAAACAAGGTGGTTGAGAGGGCAGTTGCTCTTCGACTCCAAGAGGTCTTGGATGAAACAGATTGTCTAGACCCATTTCAAACTGGCTTCAGGACTGGATACGGAGTCAAGACTGCTATGGTCACTTTAGTAGATGATCTCCGCTTCAGTACTGATGGGGAAGTGTGACTGTTGGTGTTTTTGGACCTCTCAGTGGCTTTCAGTACCATCAATCATGGTATCCTTCTGGAACGCCTCAGGGAATTGGGGATCAGGGCACTGCATTGCAGTGGTTCTGGTCCTATCTCTTGAGTAGATTCCAGCTGGTGATGCTTGGGGACAGTTGGTCCTCTAAGAGGGAGATTAAATCTGATGTTCTCCAGGGTGCCATCCTGTCGCAAATGCTGTTTAACATAAACATGAAACTGCTGGAAGAGATCATCTGGAGGCATAGAGTGGGGTGCTATCAGTAAGCTGATGACAACCAACTATATCTCTTCATGCCCCAGACCTCAGTGTCAACTAAGGAAGGCATCTCCCCTCTGAATGAATGTCTTGAGAAAGTAATGGACTGGATGAGGAAAAACAGAATGAAGCTGAATCCAGATGAGACGGAGCTGCTTGTTGTTGGAGATCCTAATCCAGATATGGAGGTTTGTCACCTATGATCCATCTGTGGATGGGGTCACACTTCCCCTAAAGGACTGTGTTTGCAGTTTGGGGATGCTCCTGGATCCATTGCTCCAGACGTTGGCTCAGATAGATGCGATGGCCAGGAATGCCTGTTATTAGCTTCAGTTGATACGCTATCTGCACCCCTTCCTGGAACCTGAAGAGCTGAAAACTATAATGCACACACTGGTAATATCCCCCAACCCTGATGCCAGGCCATCAACAACAGAACAATACACAGCTTAACATGGGAATCACTTCTCCTTACCCAGGATCACACAGTATATATATATCCACTCTCTTCTAGGTCAGCATTCTCTGAAGATGGCAGCCACAGATACCAGCTAAACATCAAGAATAAATTCTTCTAGAACATGGCCACATAGCCCAAAAAATTTACAAAAAACTACTTCTGGTTTGATTTGTTTTTTTAGCCAGACTTAAAATAGATCCATTGAAGAGCTTCTCTTTGATACTTGAACCTCTCAACTTGTGCATAGGAAACATATTACATATTATACTATTTCTAGATGAAATGAGATTTATCATTAGAGGTGGAACTGACTGGACAGAAGTCAAATCGGGAAAAAATGTTTATAATGGAGTGTCAAAAATGTAATAATAGCAATTTATTAAGCTTTCAGAAAGTTAACAACAAACCAGGAGGAAATGCAAGAATATAGATCTATAGGCATTTCTATGTTGCATTTACTATTGTTGTTATTGGATTTATTGTTGTGCTTATTCCTCTGCGATTGTCTGTACAATATGATTTTAGGTAGAGTATTAGAATAAAAAAGAAAAGAAGTAGACCCATTGAAATCATTGAGAGACATGAGTCCCACCCAGCCCTTCTCCCATTGACTTCTTTGGGAATGAAGAAGGCTGGGACC
>NW_024803698.1:0-4019 GCF_019175285.1 Sceloporus undulatus | reverse complement strand
TTGGGCCTCTTCGGAAGTGTGAAGAAGACTTGCCTCTCGACCCTTGCCCTTCATGGCTGGTCCTCCAAGGAGGAGATGCACTTAGGACACCTGAGATATATAGATGCATCTCATAGCCTGAACAGACAGGTCAATAAGCTGCTTCGGGTCACTTTGGAGGTATGTGTTTAAATGACACATATCTTAAGAGGCCAGAAGCTGCACCAAAGCTGCCCTCCAGTCCTTAGGACTGGAGCATGGCTTTGGTGTGGCTTCTGGTATCTTAGACGCATGCAGACATTTAAACAGCATACTCCAAAGTTTTCGAAGCAGCTTTTTTGGCCTCTGTTCAGGCCCTTAGGGAGGGCATTTCCATCTTGCTTAAAAGAAGCGGAGGCACGCCACTTCTGAAAAAGCCCTCCCTGTCCCTTGGACATGAACAATTACAGACCGTCTCCCTCTTTCATTTCTAAACAAGGTGGTTGGGGGCAGTTGCTCTTCACTCCAGAGGTCTTGGATGAAACAGATTGTCTAGACCCATTTCAAACTGGCTTCAGGACGGATAGGAGTAGAGCTATGGTCACCTTAGTAGATGATCTCCGCTTAGTACTGATGGGAAGTGTGATGCTCTGGTGTTTTTGGACCTCTCAGTGGCTTTCAGTACCATCAATCATGGTATCCTTCTGGAACGCCCAGGGAATTGGGGGATGGGCACGCATGCAGTGGTTCTGGTCCTATCCTTGAGTAGATTCCAGTGGTGATGCTTGGGGACAGTTGGTCCTCTAAGAGGAGATTAAATCTGTGTTCTCCAGGGTGCCATCCTGTCCAAATGCTGTTTAACATAACATGAAACTGCTGGAAGAGTCATCTGGAGCTAGAGTGGGGTGCTTCAGTACGCTGATGAACCCAACTATACTCTTCATGCCCCAGACCTCAGTGTCAACTAAGGAAGGCATCTCCCCTCTGATGAATGTCTTGAGAAGTAATGGCTGGATGAGGAAAAACAGAATGAAGCTGATCCAGATGAGACGGAGCTGTGTTGTTGAGATCCTAATCCAGATATGGAGGTTGTCACCTTGATCCATCTGTGGAGGGGTACACTTCCCTCAAGGACTGTGTTTGCAGTTTGGGGTGCTCCTGGATCCCTGCTCCAGACGTTGGCTCAGATAGATGCGAGGCCAGGAATGCCTGTTATTAGCTTCAGTGGTACGCTACTGCACCCCTTCCTGGAACCTGAAGCTGAAACTATATGATGGTAATATCCCCCAACCCTGAGCCAGGCCATCAACAACGAACATACACAGTTAACATGGGAATCACTTCTCCTTACCCAGGATCACACAGTATATATATACTCACTCTCTTCTAGGTCAGCATTCTCTGAGTGGCACCACAGATACCAGCGAAACTCAAGAATAAATCTTCTAGAACATGGCCACAATAGCCAAAAAAACAAAAAACTACTCTGGTTTGATTTGTTTTTTTAGCCAGACTTAAAAGACCATGAAGAGCTTCTCTTTGATACTTGAACCTCTCAACTTGTGCATAGGGAAAATATACATATTATACTATTTTAGATGAAATAGTTCAACCATTAAGGTGGAACTGACTGGAAGAAGTCAAATCGGGAAAAAATGTTATAATGGTAGTCAAAAATGTAATAATACAATTTATTAAGCTTTCAGAAGTTAACAACAAACCAAGGAAATGCAGAATATAGATTATAGGCATTTCAATGTTGCATTTACTATGTTGTTTTATGGGTTGGATTTAATGTTGTGTTTATTCCTCTGCGATTGTCTGTACAATATTAATTTAGGTAGAGTATTAGAATAAAAAAGAAAAGAAGTAGACCCATTGAAATCATTGAGAGACATGAGTCCCACCCAGCCCTTCTCCCATTGACTTCTTTGGGAATGAAGAAGGCTGGGACCAACCCTAGGACTGCAATCCTGGCCCCATTTTCTTAAAGTTGAATCCCAGTGAAGTCTGGTGCAAAATGCAGTGCTGAAATGAGGATGAAGATGATCATCATGGTCATGATGATGATAATAATAAGACTCTTCCCTTCAAAACCAAAAGCCTTGTGGAAGTTCAAATACTAATAGAGGTCCAAATCACATGGCAGAAATAATCCACTTAGAGTTCACTTTAACTGCCTTTGTTCAGCAATAAACAGTCCTGGGGATTGTAGTTTACTGTGGCACCAGAGCTCTGTGACAAGGCTAAATGTCTCACAAAACTACAGTTCCCAGAATTCCCTAGCATTGACACAGTGAAAGCAGTCCCAAACTGGAGTATTTATTCAGTGTGTTTTGGATCTTTGTTAGTCTTTGTTTTCAGAAGACTCTGTGGTTTTGTTGACAAGAGATTTATTATTATTATTGTTATTATTATTATCATCCCATTAAACCCCCCCATAAAGGTACACAACTCAGATTACAAATTTAAAAAATATAATTAAAACATATGAAAATAGACATTAAAATAGAATTTAAAAGAATTAAACGAATTTAGCTCTCCCTCTGGAAGTGGAAGCAAAGGGACCTGAAAGTGACACGAAATGGGAAGAAGGGAAAAGGGAGAAATGCTGAGGGGGATCTCTTTTCCTGGAGTTTGCACCCATTTCTCCGTCTCCTGGTCTCCTCCGCTGGGAGGAAGGCAGAGTCTGGAATTCTGGGAGAGGCTGGCAGTTCGCTTGGAGCCTGAATAGGGTTCTAGAAGGCTGGTGGCTTTGACTGTTGGCTGCTTAGGAAGAAGAAGGGCTCCTTCTGGGTTTCCTTGGCAGGAAAGGGAAGGTGAGGACCCCCAAATTTGGTTCATATGTGAGAAAGATGACTGAAGGGAGAACAGCTCCCATTTTAGAGTCAATGATGGGGGGCAGGAGGGTCTTCTTTAGGGAGCTAGCCTTGGGGGCTGGAAGCAAAGACCTCCTCCTCTTTCCTCCTCAAAAAGGTAGTAAGGCTCCTAGGGCTGCCAGGCCTCCTTTCCCCCCTTTGAGTCTCCATGGGGCCATGAGATTTCAGAGGGGGAATTAAAGGGAGGGTGTGCATGTGTTTACGTATGAATATAAATTTGCTTCTTTTTAGGAAAAAGAAGGCTAGCTCTGGTGTTGAATCTCTTTGCAGACTCCTCACTGAAGGCTGAAACCTGAAAGAAGGGGCTCTGACTCTGTTTCCTTCATTGCATACAGTTGGTTCTTTCAACTGGGATGGACATCCTATAGCCCACCAGATATTGACAGACTACAGCTCTCATCAGCTGGGAATTGTAGTACCGTGACACCTGAATTCCCATCCCTAGTTTAGGACTAAGCCTTGTGCGTAATCTCAGGTAGAGGGGTTTTGTTTTTCTGTTGAAGAAAGAAGGAACACAAGACCCTTTTCGTGTTCCTCTGTTCTGTTCAGTTGGTTTCAGTCTAGAGAAGGACCGCTCAACGTGGCAGTCGGTAAGGGCCAACATTTTAAAGGCTGAACTTATTTGGGCCGCAGATAGGTTTTTAATGGCTTGCTTTCCAACTTTTCACTTGAAGGCGAGTGTTGACCCTTCCTCTGCTGCCAACGTCCAGCTCCTTTACAGGAGAAAGCTGGAAAGCCTTGAGGGGCAAGCATTGAGGTCTATAGTGTAAATGCAGACTGAAAGAAAGAAGTTGGAAGCATGAGCTTTTGTACATTTGAGCTTACTTCCTCACATGCAAGAGCTTTCAGTTAGAGGTGCTATAAGATGAGCAGAGGTGCCTTCAGCGGTGCCTCCCCCCAGCCTTCAGAGCCCCACATAGTTGCTGCCTGGTGGGACTCCAAAGGCACCGCTGCTTCCCACCCCCAGGCCTTCAGAGTAAAGGAGAGGGAAAAGGAAATAGAGGGAGGTGCCCCACTACTCCAACTTCATGCTACTTTCTTGTGGGGCCAGCTAGTGTGGCACAGTGATTTGAGCATTGGACTAGGACTCTGGAGACCAGGGGTCAATTCCCTGGCATAAGTCCCCCCCAAGGGGTCAGGAGGGAGTGTGCATGTGGGGGGAGTGTGTGGGGGCCCCTCAGA
>NW_024803697.1:0-6958 GCF_019175285.1 Sceloporus undulatus | reverse complement strand
TGTATTTACTGAAGTCAAGACAAACTTTCCTCAGCCAGGTAAAACAGCAAGCCTACAGGAGGTTTAATTTGCTGGTCTATATATAGCAGCAACAAAGGAAAACAGCTTGATTTTTTTTTCTTTCTCTTTCTCTTCCCCTTCTTTCTTCTTCCCTTGTCTCTCTTTTTTCTTTCTTTTTTTTTCCCTTTCCTCTTAAGTCATTATTACAACAATACTAATTGGACAACACTTTAACTATTGTGATAACTATATTCATATATCCCAGACAGCACTAGATGTACAACTTAGGGGCCATGGAATAACTTATTTCCCCCTTTTTTTTTTTTGTTTATTAATTAAAACAGACAACGAACCTGCTTAGCAGAGAAAAGGGGGGCAAGCATATACAAAGGAACTGACCTGTTTCTGTTGTTGTTCTCCCTGCCCCTTCCCCCCTCTCCCCCCTCTTTTTTTTTTTTAAATTCCCTTTCCTCCTACCCAATTGCTGGCTTTCCTCCTTTCTCCCCCCCTCACTCCCTATCTTTCTTGTGAAGAACTAGAAATTGTAAACCTTATAAACATTGTGTTAATTTATTGTCGAACGAGAGACAAAGGAATGTAATTACATTACTATTACGCTTGAATTACGTATTTATCTCTATAGAGAATACTACTAGCTATCTGACTATTTTGAGTATTATATAATATTCATTTTTGTTTCTTTTCACATTCTCTTACTCAACGCCGATTTGAGAGAGTGTGGTTTGAGGGGGGTTGACTGACTGAGGAAATCATCTCTATCTCCTGTGTTATAAAAATTAAGGGGAAGGACGGGTAGTGATTAGAATAGCCACAAACTATCGAGATAAACACCTTAGTCTTCAGAACCAAACTTCCTAACTCAGCTTTTGAGATAGAACGGGGGAAATTAAAGGCATTTATCAACTGCAGACATTTGATTCCCATCTTCAAAATAAAGGAATAGATATATTGGCTTGGGAATAAAGAATTCAGAGGAAGGTCCATCTACATAGTGATAGTATTAAACAATAATATCTATTCCTATAATTAATGGTAGTAATATAACCCTAAGGGACAATAAAAGGAAATTTAATTTTACAGAAACCAAGGAATTCAAGGGAAGTAACTACAGATAGAAAATAAGGATTATCATCTATAAGAACCAAAATGGCAATGACCAGGAGAGAAAAAGAAAGACAACAACAAGCTGCTGCCATGTCGAGTCAAAGAAGACTGTCTAATGCTGACTCAAACTCAGGACTATTAGAGGAAATGAAAAGATTACACATGGAACTCAAGAATGAGATTTGGGATTCAAAAGAAGAAACAAGACGCGAAATTAGAGAATCGAGAGAAGAAACAAAGAAAGAACTGAAATATGAGGCCGGCAGAATAAGGCAAGATTTAGATAAACTTAATAAAGACATTGAAAAAATAACAGGAAATATAGAGAAACTGGACCAAAAGGCAAAGAAAATGGAAGAGAAGATAGAAGACCTAAATAAATATCAACAAGAAGACCAAGATGCTATTCTGAGACTAGAAATCAAGCAAAGGGAAAAATGTATAAAATTAAGAGGCCTCCCGGAACAAGCTCACGAAAACCTCTATGACTTTTTGTCCCCCTACTTAGCTAAATATCTAGATATGCCGATACAACAAATATGTGGTGAAATCGACAGGATGTATAGGATAAATTCCAATACAGCAAGAACTAGGAAGCTACCAAGAGATGTGGTGGTGTATTGGCTAAGAAAGCAGACAAAAGACGCATTTCTTCAAAAAAATTTTAAAACAAGATTCGTGATAAGAGGGGTGGAGATCCAGGTGTTTAAAGATATTCCGGCGGAAGTATTAAGAAGACGAAAAGATTATCAATTTTTGACAGAACAATTGAAACGATACAAAATTCCATTTAGATGGGAAGAACTGGAAGGATTATCCCTAACGTGGAATCAAAAAAGATATAAACTAAACTCGCTAGAAAAAGCTGGAAATTTTTGGAAAGAATTCAAAAAAGAAATGATGAAAAGAACATCTCCAGGGGAGAAGAAAGACAGAAACGAGAGGGAAGAAGATGAAAACCTCTTAGGACTTTTACCAGAAACAGGAAACGGTGAGAGAGAGGAGAGGGGGCAAGAGGAGGAGGAAGGAAAGAGAAACACACCGGAAGAGAGCGAGAGCAGAGAAGAACTGAGAGAAGGGGAATAAAGTTTCTGCAGATAAAGAACAGTGAAGAAAGACAAACAAACTCCTTGATACTTTTTTTATTTTTTTATTTTTCTATTATTTTAATTAATAAACCTAGATTGAAAACTTATTGAAATTTGGTGATTATAAAAGATAATCTACACATTTATTACATGAAATTAATAACTTGGAACGTAAAAGGATTAAACTCGCCATGCAAGAGAAAAAAAGTAACCCACCACCTAGGAAAGACAAATTGTGATATTATATGTATACAAGAAACCCATATCAAATGCACTGAAAAAAAGACTTATAAGATTCAAAGATCTAGGGAAGGATTTTATCTCGGCAGCCAAGAGTAAAAAGAAAGGAGTGGCAATTTATATTAAAAATCATATACAATCAAAAGAAGTTTTAAATGATCCTACAGGACACTACATTGGTGTGGAAGCTAAGGTGAATGATGAAAATTATTTAATACTAGGTATATATTGCCCCCAAGACAAAAAAGGACTTTTTTATTATAAACTACATAATGAAATAGATAAACTGAAATTTGATAAAATAATAATTATGGGCGACTTCAATGGCGTGGTAGAACCTTCCATAGATAGAAAATCTATAAAACAAATTAAAAACAATCAAGGTATACTTCCCCAATCTTTCTTCGACTTAACAAATAGTTATTACTTAAAAGATGCTTGGAGATCAAGTGGAAATAAGGGAAAGGGATTTACATTCTTTTCACATAGGCATCAATCTCTGTCCCGTATTGATATGATCTGGGTACCAACCTCTCTGTGTAATATGATTAAATCAGTAGAAACCCAACCAAGACTAGTTTCAGACCACAATCCTGTAATAGTTACGCTCACCCAAAAGACTAGAATAATGAACTGGAGACTGAGAGACTCTACAATCCAAAATAAAGAAGTTATTAAAAAAACGAAAGAGGTAATAATTAATTATTTTAAAGAGAATACAACACAAGACACAAAATTAAAAAACGTGTGGGATGCTGGCAAAGCTGTAGTGAGGGGTTTTTTAATTAGTCAAGAAGCCTACCTGAACAAAAAAGAAAAGGAAAAAGAACAGGAGTTATCCAAATTAATAGCAAAAAAGGAAAAAGAACTGGAATCAAATCTGGGGGATTCTAACCTACTGGAAGAGATCCTCTTGTTAAAAAAACAAAATATGAACAAAGACACAGTGGAAATTAGCAGAAAGTTAAAAATCTTAAAACAGAAGAATTTTGAACATGCCAATAAAATTAGTAAGGGAATGGCGGAAATGTTAAGGAAAAAACAAAACAAAAAAACAATAGTTGAATTAAAAACAGACGGCAATACGATAACTAAACAAGAAGAAATAAAAAACGAATTTGTTAAATTTTTTTCAAAGATATATCAAAAACAAGAAATAGACGTAAGAGATATACATAAATATTTAGCAGATAGTGAAGATGAATACATAAAACCAAACGAGAACCAATTTGAGGATTTAAATAAACCAATTAGCGTCATGGAAGTAATGACAGCAATTGATAACTTGAAAACTGGGAAATCTCCAGGACCCGATGGGTATACGGTACAATACTACAAAACATTTAAGGACGTATTATGTGGCCCACTACAAATTATGCTAAATTCGATACTGAGTGAGGGAATCCCCGAAACATGGAAAGAAGCTGATATAATACTAATCCCGAAGGAAGGTAAAGATCCTAAGGAAGTCCAAAATTATAGACCAATTTCGCTACTAAATATCGATTACAAAATTTTCTCATCAATTTTGGCAACTAGATTAAAACGTTTTTTAAAGGATAGTATAGACAATGATCAGAAAGGATTCCTCCCTCAAAGACAAATAAGAGAAAACACAAGATTAGTACTAGATATTTTGGAATTTTACGAAAAACACAACGATAGAGAATTAGGCCTACTATTATTAGACTTAGAAAAAGCATTCGACACAGTCTGCTGGGAGACACTCTTTGAAATCTTAGGGAAATTGGAATTAGGCTCTAAATTTATAGGATGGATTAAAGAAATATATAAGGACCAAAAAGCAAAAATCATAGTGAATGGTGAAAAATCCAACTTTATTAAAATAAATAGGGGTACGCGTCAGGGCTGTCCCCTCTCTCCGTTATTATTTATACTTACAATTGAAAGACTGATCAAAAGGATTAAGAATAATAATCATATCCAAGGTTTAAAGATAAAAAAACACGAATACAAATTAAGGGCTTTCGCTGACGATTTAGTAATCTTTCTAAACGACCCATGCAAAAGCGCAATAGAATTAATGAAAAAAGTTGAAGAATTTGGAGAAATAACAGGCTGCAAACTAAACAAAGATAAGTCCACGATATTAACTAAAAATATGTCTCCAAAAAAAGAGAGGGAACTCTCCGATATATTAAAGATTAAAATAGAAAAGAAAGCAAAATACTTAGGAATAACAATTTCTAGCAATTTAAATGAATTATTCGACATCAATTATAAAAAAACATGGAAAGGAATTAAATTAAAATTGGTGAAATGGAGAAAACATAATTTATCATTTATGGGGAAGATAGCAGCAATAAAATTGATGGTCCTTCCGAAAATTTTATATCTATTTCAAACACTCCCAATAGTAATCAAAGACAACTTTTTCAAAACCTGGCAAAGAGACTTAAGTAATTTCATCTGGCAAAAAAAGAGACCAAGAATTAGACTAAAAACGTTGCAAGATTCAGTAGAGAGAGGTGGACTAGGCTTACCAAATTTAAAACTATATTTTGAGGCATGCAGTTTAATGTGGATAAAGGAATGGATTTTGCTAAAAGATGATGAATTGTTAGAGATCGAGGGTGACAAATTAATATTCGGATGGCATGCATATTTGGGATACGACAAAACAAAAGCAAATAAAGATTTTAACCTACACCACATTAGAAGGTCACTACTTAAAACATGGAACAAATACAAGCCCAGAATTATGGCTAAATTCCCTAATTGGTTCTCTCCTCAGGAAGTTATTCAAAGAGCAGAAACTAGGCAAAAAACAGAATGGCTAACATATTCAAAATTATTAAAAAAAGATAAAAAGGGAAACATAGAATTCAAATCACATAATGAACTTCTGGAGGAAGGGATAGACATTGATTGGTTTAGATATTGGCAAATAAGAGAAAGATTTAAAATGGACTCAAAAATAGCAAGTATCGCGGTGGAACCATGTGAATTTGGGAAAATCATAGATAAAGAAAACCCTAAATGGATATCTGAATTTTATAAATTATTGCTTAGTTGGCATCAAGAAGAGGAAGTAATAAAAGAAAACATGATACAATGGGCAAAAAACATTGGCTACCCTCTAAATCTTGACAGGTGGGAAATAGTGTGGAAAAAGAGATTAAAATATTCGGCTTCATATAATTTGAGAGAAAGCTACTATAAAACCTTTTACCGCTGGTACCTAACACCAGAAAAGATATCTAAGATTTATAAGTCAACAAACAATCTATGTTGGAAATGCCAAAAAGAACCAGGAACTCTATTTCATTGTCTATGGTCATGTAAATTAGTTAGAAACTATTGGAGAAATGTATATGAGACGATAAATTCGATTATATCAACAAAAATCAAATTTCTCCCTGAAATTTTTTTATTAAATATGTGGGAAGAAGAAGTAGACAGAAGACACGGGAAGGTTTTATATTATTTAATATCAATGGCGAGATTGACGTTAACGCAGAAATGGAAAGGAAAAAAAATTCCAAGCAAAAAAGATTGGTTAATGAAAATTTACGATGCAATAGAAATGGATAAAATGACACAGTTACTTAGAAATCAGTCTTTAGAGGAAGTAAATGAAGAATGGGCGAAAGTGTTAGAAAGATTGAATAAGGAATGGGGAAAGATAGCAACATTTAGCTTTTGTAAATATTAGCTACAAAAAAGATATAAAATAGTAGGAAAAGTGTACTATTTTTAATAATTCATAAGAGTTGGAGAGTTAAGTTGAAATGTAAAATCACGAAGATTCAAAATAATAAAAGTACAAGATGGGTCTAAAATGTAATACGTATAGGATCAATAATCAGATAGCAATAAGATCAAGACAAAGCTGAAAAGGAAATTTTAGAATTTATACTATCGCTGTAGATGGACCTTTGAAAGGAAAACAATTATGACATTGTAAAATTAGAAGTAAGTTCAAAAGGGTAGATAACAAAACAACTATACCCAACAGATTCAGAGAGAGAAGTCTGGTAAGAATGGGAAGAGAGATAGTGGAGGAGTGGAAGAGAGAAGAGAAGGAATGAATGAACGATGGTAAAGCAAGTGATGGAAGGTGAGAGTAAGTAGTAAGGATGGGGAAGGAGAGGAGTGGAGAGGTTATTGGATGGGAGGAAGAGAAGAAGGGATCTAAGGAGAAGTTGGAAGAAGAAGAAGATAATAACAGGGATGAGTTCAATTAAAGAGAGGGAATAAAGATGGATACAAGAAAAGATAAGAGGTAAAGGAGAAAGAAAATCAGTAAAGAAAGAAGACATGATACAAAACTGAAAGTGTATGGGTATAGTGTTAGACCCACCTCTTTAACATGTAAATATATAAATGTATTTATATTCGTACAGGTAACCCCCTGGATCACGTAACCCTTTCTAGATCTATACTTTGTCTAACTTCTCCCTTCGATGTACAAACTGATATGATTTGATATCGAGATATATTTGTTATTGTTGGTGTGCGGTTTTAATTTTCAATAAATTTAA
>NW_024803696.1:1536-6959 GCF_019175285.1 Sceloporus undulatus | reverse complement strand
CCCCCCAAAGTCCAAACAATGATGGCCAAAGCCTCCTGCTAGTCCAATGCCCCCAATGGCGCATGGAGCATTGCCTCCCACAGCAACAGGCTCACAGGTAACAGAAAGGATGGGCCCTGGGAGGGTGACAACGTAAGCAGGTGCCTGAATCAGAAGGTCTGATCGTGGGATTTGGTTAATGCAGGAAGGTCTGACTCCAGACAAGATGCCAAGATTGCTGGCTGATTCTGCTAATGCACCACCTCCAAAGCCAAGGCCACCATAACCGAAGCCACCATGGCCTAGATTTCCATAGTTCCATAGCACTGAATGTTGCTGCGTAAATGTGGCTACTGAACTCTGCCCCATTGCAATGATGTCCACCCAACCTCCACCATACATTAAGGCAATTGACCAATGAGGTGCATAGCCAGAGAGACACAGATTTGAATGCAGAATGAGCTTTATTTAAAAGATGGGAAGAACAGGTCGACAGTCAAGGAAACAGACAAGGAACATGACAAAGCACAAAAAACAAGACAACTGTAGTTGCTGCTTATTGGGCTTCAGACATTCAAAAGTGGAAATGGAGGAGAAGAAAGGGCCACACAGAGTTCTTGAGGGCTATGTACCTCATTGGTTCTCACATTTGCCCCTTAATGTAATGGTGGATGTTTTTTGGGTGGTGACAATCCATTTGCAAATGGTGCCAGGAATGAGTTTTTTCAGTAAGTTAGCCAGATTTTATGCGGCAAACATTTCCAAGTTTGCTAATGGTGAACATAAGGAAATCTCAGTGCCATGGTTTGGCCTTTTCGGTTATGGTGGCCCTTGGCTTTTTTTGGAGGTGGATTTGCTTTTAGCATAATCAGCCAGCAATCTTGGCCATTCTTGTTTCTTGGAGTTCCAGGACCTTCCCCCCTGCAATTAAAAACCAAATCCACGACATCAGACCCTTCCTGATTCAGGCAACCCTGCTTACGTTTGTTCCACCCCTCCCCTAGGCCCATCCTTTCTCTGTTTACACCTGTGAGCCCTGCTTTTGCTGCTGGGAGGCACATGCTTTTTCCCATGCGCCATTTGTGGGTCGTTTGGATCCAGCACAGGAGGCTTTTTTTTGGCCATCCATTTGTTTGAAGACTTTGGGGGGCTTTTGAGGAGTAGCCTTATCTTGAATCAAGGCCGTTTCCAAACCGGTTTTATGAACAATTTGCGACTATGCCCTATATGAAACCACCAGAAAACGGTAAGTTACCCCTTCCCCCTTCTGGTCTTCAGAACGAACTCTGAATAAATCAATGAATTGTTAACGGATCCACACTGCCAAGGGACCTTTCTCAGAAAAAGAATGATCTTCCCTGGAAGCAATCAAATGCTGCCAAAGAAGCTGCCCAGGGATTTCTCCAGCCTTTCCTTTTCTTTTCACCTTGTCCTTCCCCCTCTTTTCTTTTTTCTGTTATTATTTTTCTAAAAAAAAACCCATTTACCCTCTCAATTATTCGATGAAATCTCACTCCTGTCTAATCTATCCCTAATCGTTGACCTCCTTCATGGCTTTGCTTTTTTTAATTCTGTAAATTTGTGTGAACACATGAACCACAAATGATTTGAACCTATTTAGGGAGGTGTTACTTTGAGTTTTCCCCAGTTTAACGAGGCAGAAACCCTTTGAGCAGTCCCCATAATTTTAAATAAGAAGCAAGGAAAAAGAGAAACACCCATGGAAGGTGCTTTTTCTGAGCCTTCCACCCCTCCCTAAGTGGCCTCTTCAAATTAAATGAACAAAACAGGGTCCTCTTGGAGGATACCAAATGCAGAACGGACGGAATCAGTATATCTTGGGAAAACCCGAATCCGTCCCCCCAGTGAAAACATATCACTTCCCACTGTTCATCTTAACTGATAATAGACCAAACACAAAGCTTTTGGACTTTTTGGAAAATTTGGTGTTGTTATGCTTTCCTTTTTCCTTCACTTCCCCTCCATGGCCCCCTCATTCCACACCACCTTTTTAAAATCAGAAATTGTGAAACCTGATTTTTGTTTTTTTGAAACAGTCACCCCCAAAACGACCACCCTTTTTTTCTTCCCACTTCAATAATCCGAATCAAACTGACAGCCAATTTCCGCGAGAGGGGGGGCCAATGCCTCCCAGACCCATTTATAAACTTAAAAAACCCTGGTCTTTTTTTTTTAAAATTTTTTTTATTCTAATGTTATTGTATTATTTGAGATAAATTTCCCATAATGTAACATACAAAACAACAGATTAGGAAAAAAGGAAAAGAACAAAACAACAAGAGAAGAGAGAAGAAAACAAATATATATATACCATATACATAACATTACGATATACATATATAACTTTCCCACAATTTTGGATATGATATATAGCCATTACATTATTAAACCACATCCATCTTCTTAGTAAACATGGATTTCCCGTACCTCCTTATAAAGACGCTTCTAATTTTATGGCCAAATTTATGTTATATTTTCCCATTTATTTACATGTTCTTGTTTGCCGTTCTATTTGTGCTCACATCGTCAGTCTGTCCATTACATTAAACAGTCATGTATTCTTGAGATCCTTCTCTAGAATGGCATTGTCTTATGATCTCCAGTTTTTGCTAGGCAGGCTGCAGGCAGGTGTTACAGGGGACAGATTACACTCGTCGTGTTTGGCGACAGTTTTTTTTTTTAGTTTGTTATTTTATGTCTAGTTTATAGTATGTTGGAGCAGGAATGGAATATTTCCGAAGAGAGGAAGTTTATATGTAACCTTGCTTGCATATTTCTATGTATCGCCACCAGATTTCTTTATCGGTCGCATTGCACACCAAAGGTGGCGTAGGTTCCAACATTCCTTGCACTTCCAGCATTTTTCTCATAATGCGGTTTTTTTAACTCGAGATAATCTAGATGATTTATTATACCACCCGTGAAATACTTTATATAATTTTCTTTCCGTGTTATTCATCCATCCATCCATCCATCATCCATCCATCCATCCACCCTTATTAGGCATCTACTCGAACCTATACAACAAACAATACAAACCAAAGTTAAACTAAAATAGTTACTAAATACTTTAAAATTTAAACTTTTATGTCCTTAAAATCATTCTAAACACGAAACTCTAACTATTATTTAATTGTGCCAGATTTTTGTTTTCTCCATTAGAAAATTGGCCATCAATCGTTTGTAATCTGTACATTACATCCTCCAATAAATGTAATAGAGTTTATATCGTTTAAAACAGTAGTTCAGTCCAATAGTTTCTTCGTAAAATTTCGCCTCTCGGTTTTTGATTACAGCGGGCAAAGAAATATAAAATTATTGTTGGAGAGTATCTGGAGATAGTTCACATAAACATATCGATTTGCAAAAGGGTCCTCAAATTATCTACCCTGTTGACACGGAAGGGTTGGATATTCAACCTTGCGAAGAGGAAAGCTTTCCGAAAGCCTTGAAGGGACAGTGATTTGAAGTACTTTGGCATCTCTCCACAACTACAGAGGGGATAACACTCTGGGGGAGTTGAATAAGTCCACTATAGTACCACTCAATAAACAATTCCTCATTGCGCCTTAAAACACCCTCCTCTGTTAGGAGGAGTCAACGAGTCAGACTTATGCCCTTTAATTTTTAATTTATCTTCATAGCTTTTGACCAGTAGTCTAATAATTTCTAGGATAAAAGAAACCAACTTAGACTCGATTTATTTGGTCGATTAATGGATTTTAAGCCAACCTTTATACTCCATCAACAAGCTGTGGTCTCGAGTGTACCCGACCAAGCTCAGCACTAAGGTTAGGTGATGGAACACATGGTGTGATAGAGAACCAATTCTGCCGAAGTTGAGTTTTCGCGTTTACCTTTAGTACATTTCTGATTAAAATTTCCAGGATGCTCCACATAGATTAATTGAAATTGTGTGACCTATTGTTCCCCGTTCCATTATTCATGCTTCTTAACGTTTCTCCATCCATTTCAACATCCAACAATATTTATACATGCTTTTTATCAATCCTTTATTGCTCCTAATAAAACCTTATCATACAGGTTTGCCCATTTATGATTCTTTTCTCTTTCTTTCATTGTCATTGTGAAGTCTTTTTTTATTTGAAGATACTGGAGCCAGTCCTCTTGTTTTCCTCTTGCCAATAATGCCGTCAGTTTGATTTAAGATCCTCCTTTTACTACTAATAAAATAATAATCATTATTCTTATATATTATTATTCTTTTATTATTATATTATTATTTTTCTATAATTCGTAAATCTGAAATTAATCGTGGGTTTCTGTGCATATTCTTCTTCTAGACGCTTATTGGTGGAAACCCATATGGGTGCTTTTAGAATAGAGAAGTATATTATTTGGTTTCCCAGATCTTATATAGTGTTTCCTTATTCCTATGCTGATTAAATTCTTTTCAACAATTAGTGGTTGTAACATAGATAAGTGTGCCATCTTGCTTTATTCAGCAACCTTCAAGTGTCATTATCTCACTATTTTCAAGCAGGATCCAGTCTTCGACCAGGACATTGAACAGGCCTTATAGTATAGTTTCCAAGTTAGGAAGTCCTATCACCCTTCTGTGTTCTATCTTGCATTACTTTTCTTAATTTAGGCTTTTGTCTCCTGCAAATAAACTTTGATTAGGTCCTGATTCTCAACTTTAAACTGAGTTTATTTATTGGGGGATAGGTAGTGATGAAATAGAAACATCATTTTGGAAGAACTGACATTTGAATAGTGGCGATTCTCCCTCTAAAAGGGAATATGTTTCTGTTCCATTCTATTAAATCGGATTATACTTTCCATGTGCCTCGTAAGTACTTTATACAAGTGTATCTCTTCTCTGAACATCTCTATTTCCTAAATTACTGACTCTTTTCACTTTCGAGTTCAGTTTTTTCCTGTACTCCCGTTAATTCTTTTTCAACCAGTCTCTTGGCGGATTTACAACATGAGAATGAAGGATCAGCTATCTTGGGAACTGATTGTCCAGTGAAAAAATTATCTTCCTGTTATTTTCCTGATTATAGGACACCAAGCTTTGCTTCTGGAAACTGTTGTTGCATGCTTTCCTCTGCTCCATTGGCTCATTCCACCTACCTTTTAAATTGTATCGTGCATCGGTTTGAAACGGTCAAACTACCTGGTCCCACTTATCCGAATCCACTGAAAAGCCATTCCCGAGGGGGCCATGCTCCAGACATTTAAAAACCTGGTGACACTAAACATGGGTGGAATTCCAGTCACTCTTTCCTTTTCTATATTGAATGGTGCACAGCAGGGACATAGCCAGGATTTTCGGGACGGGGGGTGGTTCCAGACTCTTGTGCCCAGCATTACACTGGGTATTGGGCACAGTGGTGCCCGCAGCACATGTCCTTAATTGTAAATCTAAAAGGAAGGGGGTTCCATACCCATGGACA
>NW_024803696.1:0-1511 GCF_019175285.1 Sceloporus undulatus | reverse complement strand
CATAGCCAGAGAGACACAGATTTGAATGCAGAATGAGCTTTATTTAAAAGATGGGAAGAACAGGTCGACAGTCAAGGAAACAGACAAGGAACATGACAAAGCACAAAAAACAAGACAACTGTGGTTGCTGCTTATTGGGCTTCAGACATTCAAAAGTGGAAATGGAGGAGAAGAAAGGGCCTCACAGAGTTCTTGAACACTGTCTTGGCTTCAGTAGTGATTGCAGGAGATCAGACTGAGACACTCGGTAACAGATCCAAAAAATCATAGGTTATTCATGGTCGTTCTTTTCCAGTTTCATGGGTCTAGGTACAAATGCTACCACGGCGCCCATATCCAAGATATCCATGCCTCGAGAGCCCAAAGCCCCGGTTGCCAATGCCATAGCCAAAGCCACGATGGCCCAAGCCTCCTGCCAGGCCAATGCCGCTAACGGCGCATGGAGCATTGCCTCCCACAGCAACAGGCTCACAGGTTGCAGAGAGGATGGCCCCTGGGATGGTGACAACAACAGGAGCGGGCTGGATCAGAACCTCTGATGAAGGGACCTGGTTGATGCAGGAAGGAATGATTCCATTCAGAACGCCAAGATTGCTGGCTAATTCTGATCCTCCGAATCCCAAACCACCGAAACCGCCATAACCGAAGCCACCATAGACCTGATTTCCATAGCCTCCCAGACCTCTTGATCCAAATCCAACGGTGGTTTCAGAAGCACAGGAGGGGATGGCACACACTGGACCACAACCTGGCATTGTTGATAGAGGTGACTCTGAAACCAAAGGACACAATAAGGCTGGTGTATTTTTAAAAAATGGGAGAAAAACTGAAATTTACTTTATTGATGTAAATAATAGAGGAGAGGGACATCAATCTTATGTCAGCTGAGTCCGTAATTCTATTGTACACTTGTCCCTCCATATTCGCTAGGGTTAGGGGCACAAGGACCCCATGAATATGGAAAAACTGCAAATAAAGAAAACACCATGTTTTTATCTAAAAGGACACTTTTCTAGGAATCTCTAGATCTTCCGGTGCAACTCTGCGGTCAACGTCCGACAGACACTGGCCATAGAACTGAGCTGGAGGAGCTACTAAGGCCTAGCAGAGTAGAGTATTTTCTCTAGGAATCTCTATGTCTTTCAGTACCACTTTGAGTTAAAATTGACCATAGAGTTGCTCTGGAGGACTTAGAGATTCCTAGAGAGAACATATTAATCAAATCCCTGAATAATCAAAGCCGCAAATATCAAATGTGCAAATATGGAGGGATGAATGCATTTACAAAGATTTCAAAGATATTAACCTATATAGTGTTGTTTTGCTTTGCTCTTCTTAAAAAGCTTACTTGCATGAATAGAGGGGACCATGGCTAACTTTTAGGCTAAGAAAGCCCTGACGGTTGTGAGCTGTTTGACATCGGACCAGACTGGAAGGCCAGAAAAGTGATTTTCTTCTACGCTACATTTGATGGATATTTCTCTAAAGCTGGATTTGAAGACGCTGCATCC
>NW_024803695.1:5939-6964 GCF_019175285.1 Sceloporus undulatus | reverse complement strand
CCCACCAGACCCTCAAGCCATTCCTCTGAATCAATAAGGGCTCTCCCAACTTTCCTATCTCCCTAACAACAGGGGGAATGACTGTCACTACTCTGTCTCTGAGTGTGCGTGTGTATGTGTGTTTTTGCCTCTGCTGTTCTTATGGCTGGGAATGGAGCTGAGGACTGAGGCGAGAAGAAAGGGTCAGTTTGGGGCAAATTCAGAACTTCTGTGCATCAAAGAGTCCAGAGTGTTGAAACAGCAAAGAACTTTATTGAGAACACACAGAAATCCAGTAAGCCAGAACTGCCCACTCCAATACAAACAATACATTAAAACCCCAAAACCTAAAACATCACCCTCTTTCAAACCTAGCCCCCATTTCCAATTCCCACAATCTATGCCCCACAGGAAACACGCCCCCTTTTGCCATTCCCAGAAACTAGCCCTTTCTGTTAATACCTGCCCCCAACTTTCTTAAGCCAACATCGTACACATTGCAAAAGCTATCATTTCCAAAACTATTCTAACCAGCTGTAACAAATCCCAGTCCCTCATCTACCTAACTTATACCACGACCCACAACCCCCAGCCAAATATACAACCCAAAGTAATTATCTATACTATTAGCGATGAAAACCTAAACTTAACAAAATACAACCTTAAAACATAAACAGACATATGGACAAACCTAACAAATAAAATCACAAGGGCCTTTCCTTAGCACCATGGGATTGAAAATATATTTTTTGTATTCCTTATTGACAAAAATAATATAAGTTCACTACTGGGATTGGTGTGGCTTCTCTCCTGTGTGGACTCTCTGATGTCTCACCAGGTCTGACTTCGAAGAAAAACCTTTCCCACAATGCTGGCATTTGTATGGCTTCTCTCCTGTGTGGACTCTCTGATGTCTCACCAGGTCTGACTTCGAAGAAAAACATTTCCCACAATGCTGGCATTTGTATGGCTTCTCTCCAGTGTGGATTCTCTGATGCGTCACTAGGTCTGACTTCAAAGAAAAACCTTTCCCACAATGCTGGCAT
>NW_024803695.1:0-5914 GCF_019175285.1 Sceloporus undulatus | reverse complement strand
TACGGAAGGCTGTCATGAAGGCATCCAGGCGACCGCAGCTCAGACCCACAAATTCATACAGCTGCACAAGCCAATGAGCCGCTTGGCCCTCCCGTCGGCCGGTCACAATATCTACCTTTTCGGATTCATAGGGAAGGACGCTAGTCCACTCGCCCGCAGTGTCATGCCAACTCTGCGCGAGGAAAGAAGGGGAAAGCTGCTCCGGGTATCCATTGAACTTAGCTCCCAGCTTACCAGCCAGCCAGCTACCGGAAATGCCTCTGCTTACCAAAGACAAAATACGTGAGATTACCCCCCGCTAATATAAGACGAGAGGGCGGACTGGAGTTCCTGCGTAATAAAGTACAAACTCAAGAGTTAGGATTACACATAAGGTCAAGCTGGATGGCTGATCTGGCGTCTGGGTTTTCGACGTGTGCCTTACGGGCCTCCTGGCTCGGTTTCTTCCCTTCTTTGAGGCATAAGGGTGGAAATCATCTATCAGTTGGAGGATGTAATCTTTGGCTCCTGACAAACTCTTCTATAAGTCCTCAGCTCCGGGGCTTTGCCACATAAGATTAAACCAGTCCTGGTCCTCAGGCCGTTCCGTTCTTCTGCCAGCCCGGACGGTTGTCTTCCGGTCACCCCGCGGCAAATACCACCAGTCCTCTGGTTTTCCCAGCACCGGTCCCTGTCTTGGGCCTGGCTCCCTTGACGTCCCTCGACGCCGCCTTTCCCTCAGTCCCGAGGGCCTCGGTTTCCTTCACACCTCGATTCCAGATCGGATGGTTCAACTTGCCCCTTCACCTCAGTTCATGATGACAAAGAGATTACAGAAAGCGTTCACTAACTGTGAGATCAACAACCTTCACCACTAACTCCCACCAGCCACTTGCTTAAAAAGCAGTTGAAGTTTATTGAGATATGAATGAAATTGATCGACAGGACTTTTAAGTGTAACTCTGAAAAAACACAAATCTCAAGCATTCACTTAAAGCACTCTGGGCTGCCCCAACCTTTTTACTCTCCCGCCTTCTACTCCCCAACCTCTTCTCCTCCTGTGGCTTTCCCAGGCTAGCGAAGAAAGAGGTTGACCTTGACGGAAGCTCTGCACTGTCTCCTACTAATTAAACAGTGCCATTCCAAACCCTATTCCAGCTATCCGCCAAAAATTCCCACCCCCCTTCGCAAAGCAAGCTGGCAGAAACTCAGTCCTAAAGCCATTGCAATAATATGAAACAGTACTATAGTGGTATGAGAATATTGCTTAGCAATGCTTGGAGTTCTGACAGTTTAACACTCTGCATGTAACAAAGGGGGGAGGGGGTTTCAAATAGAGACTTTCTCTTTCCTCCTCTCCTCAGCAACAGTCAAATTCCTTTTCTATAACACATCCTTCATGAACATCAGCCAACATTAACCATTTTTGTTGGACATTGTTAACTTATTGCACTACCCTAATTAATTCCAGCTTGGGACATCATTCTCACTTCTTGCCAGTCTAATGTACATTGTGCATTAGTCCCTATCCTCCTACCGAACTTGGCTACAAACAGTCTAAGATGTTTATGCCCTCATTTTCATTTGTTTGAATAATTGGCATTCACCCATATGTGTTTCTGCCATTGTAATTTTCAGTTCTGTTTCTTTCATTTGCTGGACTGTACCTTGCATTAGATTCTCATGAATACCATTGCTTAATGTACATGTTTTGAGGTGATTGTATGTGTTGAATGGTTCCAGAGAAGTTTAATCCTGGCCTTCTGAGGAAAATACTCACTTGATGTATAAACCCTTCTTCTAATATTGTCACCCCAAAATTTTAAACAGGAAACGGTTTTTTAATTGAATCGGATCCGTCTAATCAGAGACTGTTCGAACTGTCGTTATTTCAAAGGGGGGGAATTGATAGGCATCGATCTACGAAATGATAAGCATTGATCTACACTTTCTTAATATATCTAACTGATAATCTCTGACCTGCAAATTGATATCAAAAAAAGTGCATCTTGACCTGAGTTAGCCAAATGGCCCTAGAATGTGATCTCCCCCCTGAAGCTGAGGTTTTGATAGTAAACGAATTTCCTTTCCCAGCTGGATGAAGGATTATGCAAGTGGCTGCTAATGTGATCAGGAAAGATGCTATCAAATTGTCTTAGGCAGTGTTTTCTTTGTGATTGAGGGGGAAACCATTTGAATCAAAGGCAATGGCCTTTGTAGCCATTCAGGTCTCCTACTCTGGCAGAAAAGAACCATTTGGGTTAGATCAAAACATTTGGTTAGGAGTGAAATACACTTCAAACAGTTTCCTTGATTACCCTTGTCTAGAGACCCTGTTAAACCCTTTTAACTAAAAAAGGTCTCATAAATTTAGAAGGCGCGCGGCCAGCACTAGCTGCTGCTTCCAGCCACCTCGGCTTGCTACCAGTCACTCTCAGCTGCGGGTCAGCCAATCCACTGAGCAGTCATCATTGCTGGTAGCCAAGAGCTAAGCAGTTTTTTAGTCAGTCGCTCTCTGGACTTGCCGCTTAACCAGAATTGCATGACCCAAACCACACAAATTGGGCGACAGAAACTTTACATAAGGTGCGCATTTCGTTTTCGAAACGCCTACTATTTATTCCACATTTACCACGTTATTTCATGAGTTGTATGATGTTGTGAGCGTTACATGTTGCCTGTATGTTTGGAATCCTTGTTTCCAATAAAAGAAGACCTGATTGTACTTAGAGCCTCTGCCTATTCTGGATTTCAGTTCCTGGTATACAATCGACAGGGGAGATCCATGAGGTCGTGGAACCTGCCCTCTCGTGACCCTTGAGCTAATTAAATTCCCCATTAAATTTGGTCAATGTTCATGGTTACATTTTTAAAGTATAAGTTTGAGTTCACTTCGCTAGAGATGCATCCATATACACAAACATATTACACATATGTAAGATCTATATATGGCACCAAACACACATGCCAACCATCTGTGTTTGTCCATTCGTTCTGGTCCGTTTCGTTTTGCTCTTCCAGGTGATTGCTGGAGGAAGAGGCCCTGCCTCCAACGGAACCAAGCGGCTCCTGCAGGAGATGACCAACCCCCCATTATTTTAAACCAAGCCTTACATCTGGAGTTGATGAGAACCAAGGGCCTGTCTTCTTATAGTGGAATCGTTAATGGGTTGTTAACAAAGGAAGGTGTCCCACTGCTGGTTAGTTCTCTTTCCGCTTCAGGATATAAGTTGCAGAAGCTCCAGAAGGTGCAATGAGAGATCAACAACAACACAACAACATACATAAAATCATAACTTATGAAAGACCAACCCTTAAAAAAAAATCCCCTGCATTGAAAATATTTTTCTTGTAATAATTCTTAACAAAAACTGTGGTTAGTTCAATGGCTGGCATTTATGTGGTTTCTCTCCTCCATGGACCTCTGCTGTATCATTTATGTATGACTTCGAAGAAACAATTCCCACAATGCTGGATTTGTTTGGCTTCTCTCCATTTGGGATCTCTCTGTATTGTTTCCACTTAGTGTCTGACTTCTGAAGTAAAAAACCTTTCTCACCAATGCTGGTTTGTACGGATTCTTTCTCCTGTGTTGACTCTTTCTGATGGTCTTTACTAGGTGTCGACTTTCATGAAAAATCTTTCCCACAATGCTTCGCATTTGTATGGCTTCTCTCCTGTGTGGATTCTTGATGTATTCGAAGGCTCTTGACTTCTGAGCGAAACCTTTCAATGCTGGCATTTGTATGGCTTCTCTCCTGTGTGGATTCTCTGATGTATCACTAGGTGTGGCTTCAATGAAAAATCTTTCCCACAATGCTGGCATTTGTATGGCTTCTCTCCTGTGTGGATTCTCTGATGTATCACTAGGTGTGGCTTCAATGAAAAATCTTTCCCACAATGCTGGCATTTGTATGGCTTCTCTCCTGTGTGGATTCTCTGATGCATCACTAGGTTTGACTTCGAAGAAAAACCTTTCCCACAATGCTGGCATTTGTATGGCTTCTCTCCTGTGTGGACTCTTTGATGCATGACAAGGATTGACTTGTAAGCAAAACGTTTCCTACAATGCTGGCATTTATGTGACTTCTTTCCTGTGTGGATTCTCTCATGACTCCAATGTTTTTCTGTAAAGAAGGACAATGACAGATGAGACTGAAAATCAGAGTTAAGAGAGGAGGGTGTTACCCCATGATTTATCCCTCATTAACCCCTCCTTATTAGAGATTCAGTTAAGAAAATTTATGTGTGTAACCCAAGCATGGCCCTGCTGCTTATGCCCCTAAATCCATGGAACGATTGTATCCTTACTTATAGGAGCTAGCAAAGAATGGGGACTGCTTTGAGGGAATGAGTGGAAGCAGATAGTCAAAGGACTGTTGAAAAAAATATTTCATGTGCAAAAATACTTTGATTGACAGGTGGCATCATATCCTTTGAGACTGCCATAGAGTCCTGAGTCAGAGCCCAAGGCATGATGCAAGCTAACTGCAGAGGTCCCTTCTTGATGTTTGGCACCAAGAGATGGCTCACAACCAATACAGTATACAGCGCACATGCGGAGTTGTGTGTACAAGAGATAGTCAAGTTGATGGAAGTCGGAGAGGAGAGCTTGCAAATATTTGTATTATTTTGCAATTCTCTATCTAGAGAATCTCCAAGGATTTTGATGAAATCAACTGTGTTTGTGACTTATTTTTAAGTGTGAAAAGTGGTCAGTGCATTACCAATATCTATATATCTGGATATTTGCTTCCGTACTCTTCTATGTTATTGTTGAGCTGCATCTGGGAGTGTCACCCTCAGATTGTGCTGTGTATTGGCTTGTGACCATGATAGGAATTCAGAGCCAAGAAGGACTGAGAGCCAGTGTGCTAATCATTTTTGTCTGAGATATTTCCACCAAGGACCCATGCATTCAATTTGGTTTCAGACCATTTTCTCCTCAGGAAACATGCTAAAGTGATTTAAACCTTTTTGAACCCTCGGTTACATGGATTTGTAACTGGTTGACTGGCCGAACCCAAAGGGTGCTCAATGATGGCTCCTTTTCATCATGGAGAGTAGTGACCAGTGGGGTCCCACAGGGTTGTGTCATGGGCCCAGTGCTGTTCAACATCTTTATCAATGACTTGGATGACAGAATTGGCAGTATATCTATCAAATTTGCAGCTGACACCAAATTAGGAGGATTAGCTAATACCCCTGAGAACTCGATCAAACTTCAGAATGACTTTAATACATTAGAAACCTGGGCCAAAGCTAACAAAATGAATTTCAACACGGAGAAATATAAGGTACTGCATTGAGGGCGGAAAAATGAAATGTAGATATAGGATGGGTGACACCTGGCTGAATTAAACTATGTGCGAAAGAGATCTAGGAGTCCAAGTAGACCACAAATTGAACATGAGTCAACAGTGTGATGCCGCAGCTAAAAAGGCCAATGCAATTTTAGGCTGCATCAATAGAAGTATAGTGTCTAGATCAAGGGAAGTAACAGTGCCACTCTATTGTGCTTTGGTCAAAGCCCACCTGGAATATTGCGTCCAGTTCTTGCTCCACAATTCAAAAAGCACGTTGAGAAACTGGAGCATGTCCCAAGGAGGGCGATCAAAATGGTGAAGGGTCTAGAAGCCATGTCCTATGAGGAACGACTTAGGGAGCTGAGGATGTTTAGCCTGGAGAAGCGAAGGTTAAAAGGTGATGGGATAGCTGTTTAAATACTTGAAGGAATGTCATATTGTGGAGGGGTCTAGCTTGTTTTCTGCTGCTCCAGAGACTAGGACCTAGAACAATGGATGCAAGCTTCAGGAAAAGAGATTCCACCTTAACATTAGAGATTCCTCCTCAATTGACAGTAAGGGCTGTTCGACAGTGTAACACATTCCCTCGGATTGTAGTGCAATCTCCCTCCTTGGAGGTCTTTAAGCAG
>NW_024803694.1:0-6965 GCF_019175285.1 Sceloporus undulatus | reverse complement strand
TGCTCCATTTCTCTAGGAATAATGTTTGAAAAGGGAAAGAAACTACAGTACATATTTTGGAATGAGCCAATTGAAAGTACAATTTAAAGAAAAGGATAATCCTGATTCTTTCATCATATTGATGGCATTAATCACTTATCTATGAATTACTGACTGCTGTATCTCTATAGACAAGTGACAGGCTGCTTACATATTTGCAAAATGCTAAAAGTTTAGGTTTCACTTTTGCTAACACAGCTTTATATTTGGTTGTTTTGCCAACAAATGAGTTTAAGGGCCAAACTGCCATTTAGAGAATAAAACTGGTGAGTGAAATCAAAAAGCTACTTCAATGGATTTATTTACAGAATACAGTGCATGAACATCTATATAAAACATTTTTGTCACAATTTGAAGTCTAGTATTACAGGATTTGATACTTCTGCCAAAACTGATTTGAGCAGGCTAAATTATGGCAGCGGACTTATGCTATGGATATAGAAATAGATGGTTGCAGGTGGGTATACTGCACGTATGTATAAAACTTTAGGGTGTGTGCATGTATGGTACATTAATCCAACCAATAATAATAAGAAGAAGAAGAAGAAGAAGAAGAAGAAGAAGAAGAAGAAGAAGAAGAAGAAGAAGTTTTATTTATAGACCACTATTCCGCAATGATCATAGCGGTGTACAGTAAAAATTGTAATACAATACAAAAAATTGCAAGGCCTCTCTCCACCTCAAGATGGTGGACGGAAGGAGGGCTCTTTGTCTTTCCAGGCCAGGCCTCTCTCCCCCTCAAGATGGTGGTCGGAAGGAGCTATGTACTAGCTATGTACCCCATATTGCATTGGCAGGATTCCACTTGTCCCCAAAGCTTTTGCTCTGACACTGTTTGCCAAAGGGGACAGAATTGGACCAAATTCTTTAACATCATGATGTATAAAATTACTTTGAAAAACAAGATTAAATATTAGCTATTAATACTGCATCAAGGGTAATGGCTGTGATGTAGTCCTGCTGATGAATATCATTAAGAGTTTTGCTGCAGGCTAATGTGAACACTGGGTTAAAATTTAAACTTTCAAATTAGCTGGTGACAAACCAGCAGCATTTGCACTTGCTTGCCCTTTGGTCTGCAGAGAGAGATACTTTGCACATACAAAGGGGTGTACCAAAAATAGAATATTAAAAAAATAATATCTGCCCTGCTGGGTCAGACTAAGATCTATCTGGTCTAATATTATGTTCACACAGTGGCCAGTCAAATGTCTATGGGAAGATCCTGAGTAGGACATGAATGCACTAGCTGTGTTTTCTGCCAGCTAGTATACAGACCTACTTCTGCTGACCCTATAGTGAATTTGTCCAATCCACTTTAAAATTATCTAAATTGGTTACTTGAGGGAGTGAATCTCACAGTTTGACTGTGTGCTATATGAAGCAATCCTTCATTTTACATATCCTGAATGCTTTTTCATTCAGTTACAATGATTCCAGGTTCTAATGTCTTGAATGAGTAAGGATTTTTTTCCCGTGGACTTTTTGGACACTATGCAAACTTTTATACCGCTCTATCTATCATGCTCATTCACCTTTCCCCTTCACCCAAGTTTAGGGTTGCCATAAGTCAGGATCTCCAAACCGGGACAAATGTAGGACAACATTTTCAAATGTAGGGCACTTTTATAAAAATGGAGGACACAAAAATTGATGGGTTTTAAAAAAATATATAGAGTTAGATAGAAAGGGGTTAAATATGGGGGTTTGAGAAAGGGGGGCTATAGAAGGAGGGATAGATGGGGTCCCTAGAGGGGCTTAGGGTTAGATGAGAGGGGTTAGAGGGGGGCTTAGAAGAGACTTAAATAAGGGAGTTAGAGAGGGCTTAGATAGAGGGGGGTTAGATGGGCTTAAATTCTAAAGCACCACAGTTGTTCTCTCTGCAGGACTCTCAGACTACACACACACTGCAGAAATAACCCAGTCTGCCAGTACTTTAACTGCCCTGGCTCAATGCTACGGAATTCTGGGAAATGTAGTTCGTTCTGGCTCCAGAGCAGAGCTCTGCTTGTTCAATGCCAGAAGCTGATCTGCCTGTGTAATTTGGCTAACTGTGAATTTCATAAACCGCTCGGATTCCCATTGATTGGGCGGTATATAAATAAATCCTATTATTATTATTATTATTATTATTAAATAAGGGGGTTAGAGCAGTGGTTCCCGAACTGTGTCCTTTAAGAGATTTTGGACTTCAACTCCCAGAAGCCTCAGACATGTTGCTCAATAGTCTGAGATTCTGGGAGCTAAAGTCCAAAATTACTTAAAGAGCACAGTTTGGGGATCACTGGGTTAGAGAGAGTGGGGAGTAGATAGGGGTTGGAGGGGTGTTTAGATGGAGAGAAGGTGGTAGATAGAAGGGGGTTAGAGAGGGCTCAGTTAAAGTGGGGTAACAGGGGGAGAGGGAGTCAGAGAGAGGGTTAGAAAGGAGAGGGGTGTGTTTGGGGGGCCTTGGGGAGGGGGCTTCCAATGTCCGACGGGGGCGATCCTGGGGGGAGCCTGGGGCCCAAGAGGGGCCTGGAAGGTGCCCTCTTGCCTCTCCCGGGTGCCAGCCCTTTCCTCCTCTTCTGAGCCTAAATGCCGAGGCTCTTCCTCCTCTTCCTCTCCGACGGCTGGGTCCCTGAGGCGCCCCTCCCCTTTAGTGAGGCAGCTCTCCCGGCGCTTCAGAGCCCCTTCCTTGCAAGAGCAGCAGGAGGAGGAGTGCTGGGGGGCAGGGGTTCCAGGAAAGGGCCCTTTCCTTCCCCAGGCCGGGCTGCCCCAGAGGCCAGGGCTCTTTCCTCCCCTCTCCCAGCGGCCTGCCTGGATGGCCGGGGGCCACTGCTGCTGCCGACCTGCCTGGCCCTGCTCCTCCTCGCACCTTGTTGCCCTGCCTGACTAAGCCTGCTCCTTGGGAGGGCTGGCCAATAGGGGCAAGGCAGAGCAGCAGAGCCCTCCCCTGCCAGCTCCAGCCCATCACAATATAGGGATGCAGCAGGGCCAGGAGCTGGGCAGCCACCCGAGGGCATGACGGGACTGGGAACGCCCCCTAGAAAGCGGGGGAGTCACACCTCCCACCGGGTTATGGCAACCCTACCCAAGTTAAACTGCTTCAAATTTTGGGCCTGTACAGACAAGCCAAAATAAATCTGCTTCAGGTCACTTTGGAGGTATGCTGTTTAAATGATGCATGTGTCCTAAGAGGCCAGAACCTGCGCTCCAGCCCTAAGGACTGGAGCGTAGCTTTGATGCAGCTCCTGGCCTCTTAAGACATGTGTGTAATTTAAACAGCATACCTCCAAAGTGACCTGAAGCAGCTTTATTTTGGCCTGTCTGTATGGCCCCTTTGTTAACATTTTTAGTTGCTTCCGTCCTCTGATAATTTTGGTTATCCCTCTCCCCACTTTTTCCAACTCCAAAATATTCTTTCTCGGGTGTAACAACCCTGACTGAGGCTGTACATAGTCTTCCCAGTGGGGGGAAAAATTCAATTCTTTTTATTTTAACCATCTGAAAAATGTGAGGCTATCAGCAAACATGATCACTGCACTGACTCATCCTGAACATTAATGAACAAGTTATAAAGTGCTAATTGAACACAGATCCTTTGATTATTCCATTTCTTACATCTATCCATGTTGAGAACCTATTTTTCTATTCCTGTGCTCAACCTTTTTACTCTAACAAGTCTACAAAAGGATCCTTCCATTTATGTCATGAGGGCTAAATTTGTTCTTGAATCTTTGTTGAAGGGCTTGGAAATGTTTTGAAATATACAATGTCTAGTGGTTCATCCTTCCAGTGAAAATGATGCTTCATGCTCACAAAATCTCCAAATAGTGAGACAGAGCTCAGTTTGCAAAACTCAGCAATCCCCCCCCCCCTTTTATGATAAAGAGCAAGCATATCCTGACTGATTGAAAAATCCCTAATTTTGTTCCTGTTCTTTCTGATTTTATACTGAGTTAAAATAAGCTGACCTGGGAGGAGCTGGTATAAAAAAAAAAATCTGGTCATACCAGGAAAGGACAACATATTCTGGGACTTTCTGGTCTTTTTAATCAGTATGGATGTGCCTTCATTTTAATAAAAATGTTTCTACCAGTTTACCTGAACATGTAATCCTATTGGATGACTACTTTTATTTCTTAAAAAAATAAATATTACATTAGTCTCTTTCCAGCCTGCTGTTAATAAGATATTTTTAGAGACAAGTCACATATTTGTGTTACAAGATTAGCAATTTCATTCTTTCAGCACATTATGGGAGTGTGGACAACCATCTGGACTCAATGATTTGTTAATTTTTGTCAGTAATATATAGAACACAGTCTCATAACTAGTTCCAGAAAAAGTCAATTCAGACATGGGTATCAGTTGCTTATTTTCTGTAATGAAGAAAGAATCCTATGGAATCCTAGGATTTGTAGTTTGTTGTGGAATCAGGGCTCTCTGACAAGAAAAGCCTAAATATCTCACAAAACTACAAATCCCAGATTTACATAGCATGGAGCTATAACAGTTAAAGTGGTGTCAACTGCTTTATTTCTGCGGTGTGGATGCCATTCCATCCTTTTATTCTCTGCCTGCTTTTCTTTTGTGTTCCTTTTTATTCTCCTCACTTGGACAAGGATTTTTGAAGATTATATCTTGAGCGTTAAACCAGCAAATAATAAGGCCCCGAGATTTGTAAATCCACTTGTTTGCACCTTTTCTATATACTATGCAATGTAAACAGTTACAGTCCTGTATATACTTTCTGTGTGCAAATGCATTTATCAAAAATGGTACTGAAAACATTGCCTGTTGTGTGAAATTGATATGTGATGCCAAAGATAATAGGTTTATTATTGAAAACTAATACATTGCAGTGTAACTCTCTATTAGCTTTGTGAAGAGCATATGAGCCTTCAAATTGACTGCAGCATATGGCAAGTCTGTCATAAGAGTTTTCTTGGCAAGAGTTTTTCAAAGGGAATTTGCCTTTGCTTTCCTCTGAGGCTCAGAGAGTGTGACTTGCCCAGTGTCACCAAGTGCGGTGTCATGGCTGAGTGGGGATTTGCACTTTGATATCCCAGATTTCTACTACAATACACAAACCACTACACCATGCTGGCTCTCATATTTGTTTATCTGAAAGTAAATTCTACTTATTAGACTGTACTCCCCAAGAAATTTGTTTAGAACATATAGGTAGGCCAGTTCTGTCCCTGTTTTCATATAATGAACTTGCTATCCGTGCTTCAACTCTTATTAAATTATGGCCTTTTCTTCTTAAAAAAAGTGATCTGTGGCTTGAAGCTGGAAAAGAGGGCAAAGCTTGGCCATTGGGCAATGCTGATTAAGGATTTTTGAAGATTTGGAAAACATTCCAAGCTCTCCAAGATAAATTTGTCTCAGAAAGAAAAAGTGTGCTGCTTACTTACCATACACCCTCCTTGCTCTCTAGATCAACATTGCCCAATCTGCAGCCCTCTAAATATGCTGACTTACAGTTCCCATCATCCTCAGACAGCATAGCCCTGCATTTGGAGGGCTCCTATGTAGTGAAGGCAGTCCTAGATCAATTGCTGTATGAATGCTGCATGTAAAACAAATACTTCAGTCCTACTCACTGTCAGATGTCCAAAATGCTGATGGAGGGGCAGAAGTACTGAACTAGTTTGTGCACAGCCAGCTGTAGTAGCCACTGACCAAAAGCAATTAATTTAACACAGAGCGATTTACTCAACTCTGTATAGCAAGTTTAGCACCCATCGTTTCTAGAGACCAATGCTATCACAGATGCATTCAGTTTACTTTGCTCACCTATTAGTAATCTTTACCTATCTTTAATTTGTGCTAGATATTTCTGGAGGGAGGTAAATAGTTACTCTCTTACAATGCTTCATCAAATTGTAATCTTCCAAATTACACTTATACTATACAATCGATAGGAAATAGCTGAGGTATCTACTAACAACTATAATGACAATAGAATTCTAGGTGTTTTCAGACTCACCCATGTTTGTTCATGCTTACCCCAAAATGTGTATTTCAGCAGGAAAAAAAAATTTAGTCAGGGAGGAACCTAAAGTTATCCTGTTTGCAAAACAGGAAAATGTTTCTGCTTTTGTTAATATTGCTAACAATGGCAATCATACATAGGGTTGCCATGAGGACCTTCAAACCGGGACAAATGTAGGACAAATGCAGGACAACATTTTCAAATGTAGGACACATTTTATAAAAATGGAGGACACACAAAAATTGAGGCTTTTTTTGAAATGTTAATATAAATGCATGTTTCTTAGGCATGATCAAAATGGAGGACATTTTGACATTATTCCTAGACAGATCACGGAAATGTACTTCCCTTTCTGGCCACCCCCCCTCCCCATTCCAAACAGCACATTTGAGCATTGAACATGGCTTTATTTTAACATTGCCTCTTGCCTATTTCAGAGGCTTATTCCACAACCAAACCCTTTGGTCAAGGGACTTTGGTTTTCCTTCATTTTGACTTGTTTTGTCTGTATTCCTCCCCACTAAATAAAGGAGACATGAAATGGAGTTAATGGGTACAAGTTGTTAAACAAAAAAGTCTTGTGAGACTCTGCAGGCAAGAGGTGCACCATCTTAAGAACTGCATTAAGCACACTTAGGCTGCTGCCACACTGCTTTCACTCTCATCACTCCATCCTATGGAATCCTGGGATTTGTAGTTTGTTGTGGTGCCAAGGCTGGGCTTTGAAATCTCAGGCATAAGAGAGGCAAAAGGCTTGGGCTGCATCTACACTGGAGAAATAATCTGGTTTGAGACCACTTTAACTGCCTCGGCTGAATGCTATGGAATTCTGGGAATGGTGGTTTGTTCCAGCACCACAGCAGAATGGCAGTTAACCCCTGGAAAGCTCTCTGACCAAGGTGACCAATGCCCTCACCCCAAAATGTAGGGCACCCAAGCAAAAAAA
>NW_024803693.1:0-6972 GCF_019175285.1 Sceloporus undulatus | reverse complement strand
CCACACAGGGGAGAAATCATATAAATGCATGGAATGTGGGAAGAGCTACAGTCTAAATGATAGGCTGCGTTCACATCAAAGAAGCCACATGGGGAAAACCTTATAAATGTATGAAATGCCAAAAGAGCTTTTCTGGGAAAAGATTAGAACGTGAAGGGTTTAAACTATAATCCCTTCCCTTTTCCTTAGCTCCCTGGATCTTCAAGAAAGGGGAGAGAGGGAAAGACAAGGCTGCCATCTTGGTCCCTGATCCTCTAGATTTCTCCTTGATGGAGACTGGATTTAGCAATGGAGGCTCTTCCCTGGAGGTCTTCCCAGTCTGCTTCACTGAACTGACAGAAGTCTAGGGCAGCCTTTATTATTCATTGATTTATGTCTGTGTTTGATTTCTAGTCTGTCTGGAGGTCAAGTTCTCTTTGGATCCAAGGCAGAGAACACTCCAGGGCCCTCTTCCCTTCCCTGGGAATAGAAATAGGAAGACCACTATTCAGTCATTAGGAATGGCTTCTTTTCATCATGGCTCCAAAACCAGGAGCCTCACTGCATCAAAATGGAGGACCAGCCCTGTCTCAAAGCCATGGGTTCAATGCTCTTCTAGGAACAGAAGAAGTCCTCCTGAGGACACTCTGAGGGCTGCCATTGGCTGGAATCCCAGACCCTCCCACCATCCTTGGCCATTTTGTGTTCTGGCGGCCATTTTGTTTTGCTTGTGATTGTGGGGAATAATGTTCCGGAACCTTCTCTGAGGCCTCAGTTGAACAGAGGCTTCTCTTTCTCTCCTGAGGCTCCAGAGTCAGAAGGAGGCCAGGCTCCTTGGGCCAAAAGGAAGGAAGTGTGTCTCTTTGTGTGTCTTTTGTCTGAGAGGGTTTTCTTATTACACAGCTCTGCTCCTTCTGGGGAAAATGGGTTTTATTGTATTGCATGGATATTTTTTGGAAGGGAGTGTTAGGAAGGGTTTGGGATACAATGAAAGATGTTGTTATTGTATTGTATGGATATTTTTATTGTAAGCTGATAAAAGGTGGCCATTCTTGTGTAGTAATTGTCTTGTGATTAACTCCCACAACAACCTTGTAAGATAGGCTTCATAGGCTCCTAGAGCTGGAAGGGAGCCCCAAGGGCCATCCATTCAGCCCCATTCTGCCCTCCAAGTCCTCCAAAGAGATGGCCATCCAGACAGAGACTCCTCCAATGCTCTTGGAGGCAGCATATCCCATAGATTTGCTCAGAGGTCATGGGGCCACAGTCCCATGGGAACCGGTCCTTAACCCCCACTTTGGGGAAGGAGACCCCCTCAGCCCCTGGACTATTTACTACCAGGAGTTACTATGGCTGGGACTCAGAGGACTAGTTTCCTAGGCATTGTCAGCTTCTCCCCTCCATGGCCATTTGCCATGTGGTCTATTCCAACTCTTCTATGACTCTATGGTTCTTTAATGCTCTTTAATGGATACTCTTAGTGAAGGGGCCTGAGGGGAGGAGCAGGGGGTCTGCATGGTTTAGGTTCCCCCTGGAAGGACTCCAGTCCTCCGCTTCATCCTCCGAAGGGCAAGAGGGCTCAGCTTCCCTGAGGGAGGCAGGGAAAGGCTTTGGAGGGAGAGAAGAAGAGCCCCCAGTTCCCATTTCAAGGAGAGGAATGGTGGTTGTGGGGGACAGGCCTAGTGGGGAGGTCAGGAAGGAGAAGGTCGGAGGAGGGAAAGGGGGCCATGGGAGGAAGGGCCTTGAAGGAGGCTTTCTTTCCAGGCATTACATTCAGTGGAATATGGGAATTATGAATTGCAAGTAACATTATTGAAAAAAAGCATTACAGTGGATCCTTGTTATACGCTGGGGTTTGGTTGCAAGATCCCCCATGTATAACAAAATCCGTGTATGCTCAAGTCCCATTAAGTATAATGACATAGCAAAATGGTGTCCCTAATAAAAAATGGAACATCAAGGTAAATTTATACTTTTTTGGAACATTTTCAAACCGTGTATGCTTAAATCCGTGTATAAAAAATCCGTGTATAAGAAGGACCGACCTTACTGTTGGAGAGGCTGTCAGGAAGTAGGGCCATATCTAGATATAAATGGTGGCAATGTAAATATGTACAAACATTTTGGAAAATAATAATACAGTGGTACCTCGGGTTACGAAATTAATTCGTTCCGCGGCTAATTTCGTAACCCGAAAAACCTTCGTAACCTGAATTGCCATAGGCGCTAATGGAAAAAAATAGCTCTCTGCTGCCCTCCGGTGGCGAAATAGCGCCGAGGTTTTTTCGTAACCCGAAAAAACCTTCGTAAGCCGAAACAATAAATCCCTATGGGATTTTTTCGTATCCCGAAAAATTCGTAAGCTGGGTAATTCGTATCCCGGGGTACCACTGTATTAGAGATAGAAAATGTTATGAATATAAAGATAGATAGAAAACCAAACATAATATTGTTATCAATATACAATGAAGTAGAATGGAAAGAAGAAGAAAAACCTTGTAAGAAATTTGTTTACTGTTGTGCGATTAATTATAGCAAGAAATTGGAAAACAAAAATAATTGTGAAATTGGAGGATTGGTATAAAGAAATTTGGAAGATAGCAATTAATGACAAATTAACATGTAAATTGAAATTAAAAAAGGATTATGGAAGAGAAATGATTTTGATGAAATATGGAAATTTTTTATTGAAAATGCACTAAGAAAGGAAGATGGGAAATTACCTCCAAAGGAGGAATTAAAATTTTGGATGGAGTATAAAGAAGGGAATGGCTCAGGGGGGAAAAGGGGGGCACTGAGGGAATATTTAGGGTTTTGAATAAGATGTAAAAGTACATATATGTATAGAAAGAATATTAAATCTGTTTTGTTTTGTAAAATTAAAAAATACTAAATAAATACAAAAAAATAAAGGCTTCTAAGGAGTGGCAGAAGAAAAGGTCCTCTGGGTTGTAGCCAATCTAATCTTCTTAGGCTTTGGGAGGTTTTTTCAGTGCAGGGAGGATTGTGTGGAAGAAGGCACTCCCGCAAGTAATCTGGACCCAAGCCATGTAGGGCATTAAAGGTTGCAACCAACACCTTGTATCTTGCCCTGACACTAATGGTCAGCCAGTGGAGGGATTTAAGAACCAATATAATGTGGGCAGTTCTAGAAACTACTAACTACAAATTCCACGATTTCACAGGTTGTTGCTATAAAAATTAAACTGGAACCAGTGTTGCATGCAATGTAGCTTTCTAGAGCCCTTGCCCCCATTCTATAGGAAGGGCAATGGGTCCTTACCCACAGAGGACACATTTTCATAGTTCTCCATCATCACCTCTTTGTACAGAGATTTCTGCTTTGGACTCAAGAGTGGCCCTTCCTCCTCTGTGAAGAACACTGCCACATCTCAAAAGGTAATCTGCAATAGAAAATAGCCTTCGCTGAAAGACAGAGGATTGTAAATAACACCCCCATTGCATCCTAGTCAGTCAAATTCCCAATGGCTCCACCACAAAAAAGGAGGTCTGGACACTAACCTGTCCGGAGGTCTTCTTTCCTCCAGTTTCTTCCACAAAGGAGGAATTGAGGGTCCTTTCTCTTCTCTCCCTTCCTTTGGAAGCCATCTTGGTTCTTTCCACACCTGCAGAAAATACAAAGTGTTTTTATGTGCACACATTTATGCACATTTCACAGACCACCAAAAATACAATTCAACAGCTCAAAGGGAAAATCAAACCTGAACCTTCCCTAAAATTCAAAATAAATCCATTGGAAAGCAGGATATAAATTAGTGATGATGATATTATTATTATTATTATTATTATTATTATTATTATTATTAGTCTCACCTCCAAAGCCTCAGAGAGAGGATCTTGTGAATGCTGGAAGACTAAGACAGTTCATTGGGCCTTTCAGAGCGTAGAGACCAGCATCCTTAGCTGGCCTTAAGTTGAAGGTGGTGTCTGCACAGCGCACTCCCTCACTCTTCTGGCATGCCAGTGTGACGCTGTATAATGCACATAGTGGGTGACGTCATGGCGTTCCTCTGGTGCTACATCCAGATGATGTAGTGCCAAGGGAGTGCAGAAAAGCCACACCGTTTGCGGATATGGCACTTTTTCCACAGTGCAGAAAGGAGCTCCTTTTTGCACCACGGAAAGGCCACATCAGGGCCACGGCATAACCTTATCATAGTGCAAAATGGAGCTGCAACAAGCAGTGTGTTTGCCATGGCCCTGATCTGGCGCTAAAAGGGGCGGCCTGTACATTCCCTTAATTTCCAGAAAATGGGGCTAGTATTGGAGTCCTAGGGTTGGCCCCAGCCTTCATCACTCCCAAAGATGTCAATATGAGGAGGGCTAGGTAGGACTCATGTGTCTGATTGATATTAATGGGTCTATTTTTTAATTTTTTTCTTCTAATAATCTACATAAAATCATAATGTATAGCTAGACAGGAATAACAACAACCCAATAACAACAACCATAGCAATTGCAATATTTAAATGTCTATATTTAATGTTTCCCATTGCCTTTCCCTAAGGCTGAGAGAGTGTGACTTGCCCAGTCACCCAGTGACTTTCTATGTTGGAGCTGGGATTCAAACCCTGATCTTCAGAGTCGTAGTTCCACTATGCTCAAACCACTAGGCCACACTGGCTCCTACAACATGGACATCCTTTGAATGGGCCATTGTATGTCGGACTTGGCCCAGCTTCCTCTTCCATGGAGGTCATTTTATAAGCCCCCCTTCTCCTCCTCCATTTCCAGGCCCAGCTCCTTCTGAATGCCCTCCAACTCTCCCAGTTTGGCAGGGACCCTTCCCTGGTTCATCCTCTGCCCTCCCACCTTTTCAGCTGCTCTTCAAAGGCCATTTCCTGCTGCCATTTCTCCCCTTCTCTTGTGCTCACTGCCATTGCTGCAAACTGAGTCCAAAGGGCCAAAGGAGTCTGCCCTCCATGAAGACAGCCAAGGAGAGAGGAGAAGAGGGGCCCTTCCCAGAGGCTCAGGCAAAAGCAAACAGCTGCAGCCTCTCCTAGTTTGCCTCTCCTTCCTCAGAAAGAACCTTGCACTCTTGATCATATTCTGAGGTTCCTTGGTCCCAGCCTCCCTTTGATTCTCTTGGATCCCTCTCCAAAATCTCATGGCCCCACAGAGACTCCCAAGAGAGGAGAGGAGGCCTGGCAGTTGGAGAAGAGGAGAGGAGGAGGGGGGGCTTCCTTGCTTCCAGCCCCCAAAGCTGCCTCCCTACAGAGGACCCTCCAGACCCCATCCTTGGCTCCAAAATGGGGGCTCTTCCCCCTCAGCCATCCTTCTCACAGAGGAACCAAATTTGGGGGTCCCCCATCGCCATCGAGGCCCCCACCTTCCCTTTCCTGTGAAGGAAACCCAGAAGGAGCCCTTCTTCCTAAGCAGCCAACGGTCAAAGCCACCAGCCTTCTAGAACCCTATTCAAGCTCCAAGGCAACTGCCAGCCTTTCCCAGAATTCCACGCTCTCCCTCCTCCCAACGGAGGAGACCGGGAGACGGAGCAATGGGTGCAAACTCCAGGAAAAGAGAGATTGTTTTGTCTTAAACTTGTTTCCATAAAGAACATTCCTAACACAACGTCGCCCTCTTGTGGATACTCAGGGCACTGCAGCCTCTTTGGGCTTCTCACCAGCTTCTATCCTGGAGCGCCATCTGGTGGTCTCTCTTGGCAATTCACTAATAGGAGTTAACCAAATTAAACAGTATATAAAACAATAACATGAAACAAGCTAGACAAGGAAACTTTTACATGGATTTATAATTGGTTGACTGGCTGAACCCAAAGGGTGCTCAAGAATGACTCCTTTTCATCCTGGAGAGAAGTGACCAGTGGGGTGTCCAGTGGGGCTCTGTCCTGGGCCCACTGCTATTCAACATCTTTATCAGTGACTTGGATGACAGAATTGGGGCATTCTTATCAAATTTGCAGATGACACCAAATTAGGAGGAGTAGCTAATACCCCAGAGGACAGGATCAAAATTCAAAAGGACCTGAATAGACTAGGAAGCTGGTCCAAAGCTAACAAAATGAAATTCGACATGGAGAAATGTAAGGGCGGAAAAATGAAATGCACAGATATAGGATGGGGGACATCTGGATGAATGAAACTACATGTGAAAGGGATCTAAGAATGAAGTAGACACAAGCTGAACATGAGTCCACAGTGCAATGCGGCAGCTAACAAGGCAAATGCAATTTTAGCCTGCGTCATTAGAAGTTTAGTGTCCAGATCAAGGGAAGTAATAGTGCCACTCTATTCTGCTCTGGTCAGACCTCACCTGGAATATTGTGTCCAGTTCTGGGCACCACAATTCAAAAAGGATGTTGAGAAACTGGAGCACGTCCAAAGGAGGGCGACTAAAATGGTGAAGGATTTGGAAACCGCAATGGGACACTCTCAAAACTTCAGGCAAAGAGCATCAGACTGAAGTCACAATGGGACAGTCTCAATGCTTTAGGCAAGGAGCATCAGACTGAAGTCACGATGGGACAGGCTTAGGAAAAGAGCATCAGCTGCCTTCAGTTCACCTCTGACATCTTCCTCCTCCACATCTTTGTTATGCCCAAGTTTGTAAGGGCAACCTGTTTAACTTGACAGCATGTAATGAAAATTTCTCTTTCTGTGGACTTGTTCAGAGCAGGGCTAACACAGATAGTGAGACACTAAATTTGGCTTTAAACACTATACATGCAACATTTATTAAATCACAAAAATAATACAAACACTTATTATCAAGAGGTATTTCATTCACTCACACATTCATACAATACTCACACACACTTTCCTTCTGCCGGACATTGATCTTTTGTCCTCGAAGGCTGGGGATGACATTGTTGCCTCATGGTTGGTGCCAACAAAATTAGGGTGAAAGCCAAGGATCCTTATACTTTTATTCTTTCTGGCTTTTGGCTGTTGAAATTTTGCAATATTGCAGCCCATTACTCAACTTCTTCTTTTCGGGAGGAGACAGCTGTTC
>NW_024803692.1:0-6975 GCF_019175285.1 Sceloporus undulatus | reverse complement strand
CACATGGAGCTGGGACAGGGGCCTGGCTGCACCCTTCTGCCTTCACCAACCAAGCATGGCGCATGGTGCCTGCCCCCCTGTATCTCGCGCCCCTTGATGTGGAAGCATGAAGGCATAGGGAAATCCTTGAAGAAAGGGTCATTAAAAGAAAGGCAAAGAATGAATTACTCATCCAGCTAAGTTTGCTACCATTGCCAAGAAGGCTTTGAAACACCGCCCCACCGCCCCCCGCATTCCTCCAATGACCTCCCTCTTTCATTTGCCAGTCTGGCTTCTCAGCATCTGCTCATCTGCCATAGAGCAACACAGCTGGACTTTCTGACCCAGCTACCCTCCCAGTTCTGTCAAACAGGTGTAAACTCACTGGAGCCGCAGCCTGGATCTGCTTGCCCTGCTGGTTGCTGGCCTGCCCAAGGCCTTCGGGGGAAGGCTGTCAGCCAGGAAGACTGGCACAAGCCAGACAGGCTCTTGGGGGAAGCCTTTTTGGTCCAGCGTGGCCTAGGAATAGCTGGGCTTCCGCGTGTAATTCCCAGCTGGGCTCAGGGAACCGGACAGCTGGCCACTGCGTTTAAAAGGCTCTGTGGTTCCTTGGGCTTTGCAGGAGAGAACCAGTGGCCTCCATGTGCCAAAGGCAGCAAGAGGTGAGAGGCTAAGCCATTCTGGACACTGGCTCCCAAAGGCCTCCTCTCCAGGCTCTCGCCTTCAACCTGGTCCCATGCACCTCTCATGCAGAGTCACCAGAAGCAGGCCAGCACAGGTCCAGCCAGCCGCTCGGCCGGTCCTTCTGGCCTCAGTCCCCTGTCCCCAAGGGGCCCAGAAGCCCCCAGGCATGCCAAGGCCCTCCTGCCTGTCCCACCCGGCCACTGCTCGCACTGGCAAGTGATGCTCCTTTGCGGACACACAACCATTTGAGACCCTTTTTGCTGCCAGAACACTTTTCCTACAGAGCAGGTCAGCAGAGGAGCAGGCAGCAGCATCTCCAGCCAAGGCTGGGGAGGGGAGGGGGGACAAAGTCATGCCCTGCGTATCTCCTGCCCTGTCCCCATGGCCCAGAGAAAGTGCCAGGAGGAAAGGAAGCCCCTCACAGCACCATCTCTCTGGAGTTCTTATCCTCTGGCCCCTGGGCACTGCTGCCTTCCCAGGTAAAAGGCACCAGCTGCTGGAAAGACAGCAGCATAACCGGCACTCGGAGCCAGTCATGGGAGAAGGACAAGCATGTGCTCTGCAGGGAGAAAGGGGCCCCGCGTTCCTTCCCCGACTTCTGCCACTCACAGTTGAAGAGCGAGCAACGAAGCATCATCCAAAACCATCCAGCTGGCAAGATGGCAGAATGTGGGGTGACTTGTTCTTGGCAGGCGGTTGTGCCCAAAGGGGGCTCACAGATCGACAAAGGACTGGTATGGGTATGGGCAGCCATCAGGCCTGGGCCTAGTAGTACCCAGCGTCTTTACAACAAACCAGGTGGACAAAAAAGCAAGGGTCCCTACATCCATCCAATGTGCAGACAATACTGTTCCAAGTTGGGTGGCACGGGTGGGAAAGCACAACAGGGCAAAGAACTGCCATCATCACAAAAAGCCAACATGGGTTCCAGAGAAAGAAGTCATGCCAGACAAACCTTATCTCTTTCCTTGGTAAAATGACCATCTTGGTAGATGAAGGGAATGCTGTGGATGTAGTAGATCTTGATTTCAGGAAGGCCTTTGACAAGGTTCCCCATGACATTCTTGCAAAGAAGCTTCTAAAATGTGGGCCAGACAAGGCAACTGTTATATGGATTTGTCATTGGTTGACCGTCTGAACCCAAAGGATGCTCAACAATGGCTTCTTTTCAACCTGGAGAGAAGTGTCCAGTGGAGTCCTACAGGGCTCTGTCCTGGGCCCAGTGCTATTGAACATCTTTATCAATGAACTGGATGTAGGAATAGAAGGCATAGTGATCAAATTTGCAGATGACACCAAATTAGGAATAGCAGCTAATGTCCCAGAGGACAGGATCAATATTCAAAATGACCTGAATAGACTTGAAAGCTGGGTCAAAGCTAACAAAAGGAAATTCAACAGGGAGAAATGTAAAGGTACTGCACTTAGGCAGGAAAATAAGATGCACAGAGATAGGATCATGGGGGACACCTGGCTTAACATGTGAAAGGGATCTAGGAGTCCTAGTAAACCACACATTGAACATGAGCGAACAGTGTGATGCAGCAGCTAAAAAGGCCAATGCGATTCTAGGCTGCATCAATAGAAGTCTAGTATCTAGAGCAAGGGAAGTCATAGTGCCCCTCTATTCTGCTTTGGTCAGGCCCCACTTGGAATAATGCTGTGTCCACTTCTGGGCCCACAATACAAAAAGGACATTGTGAAACTGGAGCCATGGGTCCAAAAGAGAGCAACTAAAATGGTGCAGGGCCTGGAAACCATGGAGCCCTATGAGGAAAGACTCGGGGAACTGGGCAGGTTTAGCCTGGGGCTGCTCCAGAGAATAGGACCCCATGGAGTCATGGATGGAAGAGATTCCAGCTCAACATTTGGAGGAGCCTTTTGAGGTTAAGAGCTGCTTGACAAAGTAATCCTAGAGTGTGGTGGAGTCTCCTTTGGAGGCTGTTTTTAAACAGAGGCTGGATGGCCATCTGTCCCAGGTGTGTTTGGAGTGTGAGTTCCTGCATGGCAGAAGGGGACTTGGACTGGGTGGCCCCTGAGGTCTCTTCCCACTCTCGGGAGTCTAGGGTCCTCAAGGCTGCCTGAATGGGAAGGTCTTTCCTGGCCAACACCCACAAAATAGGCACTGGCCGGATCCCACAAGGTGCCATTATCAGGAGGACACTGAGAAACTGGAACATGCTCAGAGAAGAATGGCAAGGCTATGAAGGGCCTGAAGAAAATCAGGGCACAGGGCTCTTGTGAAAGGAGAGAGTCTTTGGGCCTATTGAGATGGGTTACAGACCTTCTGGGGCTGCCTGCCACCCAGGGACCAAGCGCTCCCCTTGCCTCGTGCCCTTCCTTCGCACATCCACCCCAGTGGCACAAGGCCAAAGCTACCACCCGCCACAGGCACAGGGGGCTGCCCCATTGCAGGCTGCCCTGGCTGGCTGGGAAAGAGTTGCACCCTTCCAGACATGTCATACCCAGGCGCCTGCTGAGCCTCTCAAACGGGAAGCGAAAGCAGGAGGCCCATGCGCAGAGGGCTCTCTCCAGCATCCTTTGCGCTGGGGCTAGAAAGCCCATGTCCAGACAGGGGGGCCTGGAGAATGCACCCAACCCCTGGCTTTGCAAGCTTTGCAAGGCAGCTGGCATTGCCCAAAGGGTCTCTGCCTCTGCCTGGGGCCCCTGCAGAGTGCCCCTGGCCCCAGAGACAATGTGCCCCACTCTCCCAGTATGCAAAGGCACATCGGAGGACAGCTCCAGCGCAACCAGGACAATGGCCACCCTGTCCCCTCCCAGCCTGGCAACAGAGACCAAGGAGGGCACTGTGTCCCTGGGCCCTCTCTTCCTCCTCCTCTCTCCTCAGAGTAATCCAGAACAGCTCCAGTCAGCCAGGGCAGGCAGAGCAAGAGCAAGAGCAAGGGCACTTCTAGACCACGCATCAGTGCGCTCAAGCCCTCCCTAAGCAGTCTGCAACTGTAAGCATGGCATTGCCCCCAAGAAGCTGGGGACTCCTTGTAGTGACTTACGGAAGGCTGCCAGGCTGAGTTGGCGGCCCTGAGCCCCTGCGAGAGCCCTGGCTCCCTGTGGTTTGTGAGGGAGGGGCCACAGCAGTGTCTCCCCCTCCCCAGGGCTCTTGCAGCGGTCATTCTCTTGTGGCTTTGCTCTCCAAGGGCCCACTGGCCCTAAATGGGGGGAAGCAGGAGGGGCAAATAACAGAAGGGGGGCCTAAGGGCACCTCCCAGGCCTTGGGGGGGGGATAAACATCTAAAGGGTGTGGGATGTGTATCAGGAGCCCCCCCCCCCGCAGACCAAAGGGCAATGCTGTTCCCCACTTGGAGCTGGGCCCCTGGGCTTTCTCTGGGGCCTCCATGCCCAGGGGAAAGGTGGCACTGGAGGGTGTGAGAGGGAAACTGGGGCCCAGCAAGGCAACCATGCTGGAGGGCGGCCTCCCTAGTGGCTGCAGGGGCTCCCAAAGGAGAAGCGGGGGCTAAGAGGGGCGATGAGAAGGGCCTCCCGTGAGAGAGCGTGCTTTCTGCTGCTCCAGAGAACGGCTCCGTGGAGCGATGGATGCAAGCCCCGGGGAAAGGGAGGAGGAGGAGGAGGAGAGGCGGGAGGGCTCCGAGCGGGAGTCCCTGCGGGGCCCATGGGCCCTGAGCCGCTCCCTCCTTCCTGCCTCCCTCGAGGGGGGCCAGGCAGCAGCAGGCCCTTCTCGATCTGACCACCAACGGAGCAGCCCTTGCAAAAGGCGCCATCTTCGCGGCTTCCTTCCGGCGCAGCAAGTGACGCTCCCTGAGGCCCCGCCCTCGCGCGCCGGAAGTGCGTCACCGCCGCTCCCCCGGGCGGCAGTTTCAAAGCGAGGAGGAGGAGGAGGAGGCGCCTCCCGCTCCTTCGCCTGCCTCCGGCACCTCTGGTCCTCCTTCTCCCCGCTGACCCTTCCTTCCTTCTGTCCAGGATGAAGAGCCCGCGCTCGGTCTCTGCCCGGAGGTTCCTGCTCCCGGTGGGCGCTTGGCAGGGGCCCCGCCCGGGAGGCTGGCCCTGCGAGGGCGAGTCTCAGGCAGGAAGGTTCCAGGGCAATTGGCTGAAGGCCTCCCTCCCTCCCGAGGTTGCTGCGGTTGCCATGGGCGCCAACCCAGGAGGAGGCCTCTGCGCTGCATTCCTGGGCTGCGGAGCACATCAGCTCCTGCGCATTGGCAGCACTCTTCTTTGGCCCTAGGCCCTGCCCTTGGGCCCCTTCCCTCTGGAGCTCGCCTGGGGCCTTGGAGCAAAGGCAACGGAGGGTGCCTCCCCTGAGCTGCCCAGGAGGCCTTTCCCGAGGGGCTCCTGGGCGTCCCTTTGGCCCTGGCAGCAGCCTCTGACCCGCTCCATGTCTGCTTCCTCTTCCAGGGCCCAGGGCTCCAAGGAGGGTTTCCTGAGTTCCCTGGCCAGCAAGGATGGATTTGCCAAGAGAGGCAAGCGGCCCAAGGGCCCCCCTCCCTCCCTCCCTCCCTGGGTGGGGCTGCGGGGGTCAGCCAGCCCCGGCCTCCCCCCCCCCCCCCCCCCCCTTGGCCTGGGGAGGGGGGCTGGGCCCAGTGGCCTGGGAGCGGCTTTTCTTTCTGGCTCCCATGCGCATCCCGGTTCAGGCTGAGTGGCGCACTTCTGGCTGCCCCTGGACTGAGGGCGCCCTTTGGGGGCCCAGGTCCCTCCTGCGCTCCCCTGACAGCCGCATGTGGCACAGGGTCCATGGCTCTGGAGGGGGGCTGTGTGCTGAATGCTGGCCTCTGTGTCTCCCAGGAGATCTCTAAACGCAGATCCATGCTTTGATCCCCAGGAAGCCGCTTGGGAAGGATCGTTTCCTCTGGGGAAGAAGGCCTTCCTGATGCTTTGCCTGCAACTGTGGCTGGTCTCTTCGGAGGGGGGTTGCCTGGAAGCGCCTGGCGTCCATAGACCTCTGGGAGGAGGAGGAGGAGGAGGAGGTTTCCATGTTAAGCACTGCTTCCCAAGCGAGGGTCCCACAGGTGTCTATGCTCCGCCCGTGTCACTCCCACCGCTGCAGGCGAAGGTCAGGAACAGGCTCCTCCAGGATGTGGCCACAGGGAACTCTGGACGCTGGCGGTGAAAGCCTTGGACTTCGCATTGCAGAAGCAGAGCCTCAGAAGGGAGCCTGGCGCTCCGTGTCACTCCCTCCGCCGCTTGCATTGAGTGACACTGACAGCGGAGACGACTCAGTCCTTGTTACACCAAGGAAACCCTCTCCGTCCCGACTTGGGGGGCCTTGGGGGAGTAGGCCTCCTCCTCCTCCCAGAAGGATCGTGTCCCTCGGAAGAAGGGTCCGGACTCTTCCCTGAGCCTGGAAGAGAGGGGCTTCAAGGAGAACCAGGCTCCAGGTTTGGTCCAAAGCTGGCAGCGGGAGACCAGGGAGGCGTCGGGATCCGAGAACTGCGACGAAGAGATTGCCAGTTTGGCCGTTCGCATCAAGCAAGGGATGGTTTTCTCTCCAGGGAAGAGTGCCTTGCGTCCCTCAAGCCCTTTTGGTAAGTAAGGGAGGGAGCCCCCTCCCCAGTGCTCTGCATTGGGAGGGTCCTGGTCCCTCCGCCTTCACCCCACTTAGTCCGGGCTGCCTTATGCTCTCCCTCCACAAACCCTTCGGCCCCAAGCTGCCCAGATGGCTGTGGCTCTGAAAGTGCGCTGGCCTGGCTGGAAAGAAGCCAGGGAGGAGAGCTTTGCTTGGACCCTTGAGTCCTATTACTGTGGTCTTTAAAGGGCCAGCTTTCATCCCGTGTTGATGGAAGTGGGGCCTCTTGGTCGGCCGTGAGAGTAGGGGCATTCCTCCATGCGCATGCTCCACCTTTCCAGTCTTGCGTCTCCCATGTAGACCCGGCTTCTGTGGGGCTCCAGTCAGTGGGTTTTCTGCCTTGTTGGAGCTGGGGGGATTCAAGTGAAGTGGGAAAACTGGGCTAGTCACTAAGGGCAGTGAAGGTCCTTCTGGGCCCAGCGGCTGCTGGTCTGGACAGGGGTGGGTTTCCAGTGGGTCGAGGGCTGCTGTCTTGTTCTGCGGGTGACCACCTTCTTCCCCCAGTTTGGCTGGTTGCTGTGAGAGCAGAGAGCCAGAACAAGGAGCACTTGTGGATTCAGTCCATCCTCAGGACCTCCTTGTCTTTGTGGAGAAGACCCAGGCTTAGCCAGATCTTCCTGGGCTTGTGCTGAAGGCCTTGACCTTTGCTTTCTGACTGGCAGAAGAGAGGGGCCCCAGGCCTTCCCCAAGGAGCCTCCTCCCAGCAGCAAAGAAGGAGCCCTCCCAGCCGCCTGGGCCTGATCCGTCCACGTCCGCTCAGGCTCCCAAGAACAAAG
>NW_024803691.1:0-6977 GCF_019175285.1 Sceloporus undulatus | reverse complement strand
GGTACCATAGAAGGTCTCTCTTCGGCACTAGGACCTGGTTGAACCTCCTCCTCTGGGGTTGGAGGATCACAGCTGGGACCTGGCAGGGCAGGAACAGCACCTGGTGTTGCCTCAATCAGCCCTTGCTCTGGAGGAAGCTCATCCTCCTCCTCATCCTCCGAGAGCTGATCTTGGCTGGCCATGACAGTAAAAGCTGTAATCACTGTTAATGTAGTAATTTTCTTTGCGTTGTCTTCACATCCTTTTTGACTTGTGCATGTTTTCTTTGCCCTGCCTGTGCTTGATTGCTTCCCTCGCACATTGGAAAGCTACTTTTACTGTAGTTGCCTCCTCATTCATCCAGCCTTTAGGGTGAGCACAGTCATGCCTGCTAGAATTTTGCAAGTTATTTCACATTGTTTTCCTTTGCTTCAATCTTTACATTCTTTGTTACATGTCCCTAAGGTTTGGCTTATCCATGAGTGGTATCAAAATCCACAATTTTAGCCCTCAAACCTGCTTTTGATTTATACATGAGGTTGACTTATCCATGAGTATAAGCAGTAAACAGGATTTTGGTAATTAACTGGTTGTGCAAGAAAGTTTCTTTTAATGGACAGTGTGAATACTGCACTTTTATTCTAATTACTATGCCTTTAAATGCTATCTCAGGCTTGGCCAAATTGATCATCAACAATGGTCCGCCCTGGCCTTGCATTGGGAGGCATGGAGATGCACTATCCATGATGCTGCAGCCTTTTTCGAAAGCTCACGCTGAACGAATCTCGAAGAGAAACGACAACGCAGAAAGAACTGCAACCTGGAAACATCACCCAAAGAGACTTTCTGCTGTGCTTTCTGCAACCGGACCTGTTTGTCCCGGATTGGCCTTTTTAGTCACCAACGCTTAAAAGCGCAGGATGAGTCCTTCCGGAATCTTCATTCGCGAAGCAAAGCCAGAGAGAGAGAAATGCTATTATCCTATTTTAAATCAGTGCTGTTTTAACAGGATTGTTGTATGTGTTCACATTATTTCTGACTCATGGTGACCCTAAGGTAAACCTATCACTGGGTTTTCTTGGCAAGTTTTGTTCAGAGGAAGTTAGCCTTTGTTTTCCTCAGAGACTGAAGGAATGCAACTTGCTCAAACATCTTAAAGCCATTGCTATTTTTGCTGCATTTTTACTCAATATATGCTTGAATCCCATGTTAGGAGAAAGGTGGAATATAAATGAAATAACATTTTTTTTTTTAAAAAAAGGCACCACTTAAGGAAGCAATTTAATGTTCTTGCTGAGAGATTCTGATAATTTCTCATTGCATACCTGATTTCTGCTGCACATGTTCACAAACATGTTTATTACCTCCACCATATTACTGGCAAGCAAAGAAACTGAAGAATTAATTGGTCATCATCTTCATTTGACTGGCTCCTGGTTTCATGTGTGTTCTGCATACACATGTGATACACCTAGAAGCCCTTTCACACTATGCATTTATAACACTATGGACACCTCCAGATTGGGTGGAGGTGGGTGGATTCACAGGAAATGCCAGATTTTGTTCTTGTAAAAAATAATATAATTTTGGAGATCCATATCATGTTTTCTTTACCCTGAAGTATTTCTGGGAATCTCCTGGCATTAACACACTTTTTACTTCCACTTTCCAGGTTGTCTTAAATTAGTCCAGTACTTTCTGAAATGAAATGAATTGGTTACTTATCTGGTATGTTTCTACCATAGAATTGAAGAGTTGGAAGACACCAGTCCAACCCACTGCCATCCAAAAATATACAGTGGTACCCCGGGATACGAATTACCCAGGTTACGAATTTTTCGGGTTACGAAAAAATCCCATAGGGATTTATTGTTTCGGCTTACGAAGGTTTCTTCGGGTTACGAAAAAACCTCGGCGCTATTTTCCGCCACCGGAGGGCAGCAGAGAGCTATTTTTCCATTAGCGCCTATGGCAATTCGGCTTACGAAGGTTTTTCGGGTTACGAAATTAGCCGCGGAACGAATTAATTTCGTAACCCGAGGTACCACTGTATAACCAATCAAAGCATTCCCAACAGATGGCCATCCAACATTTGTTTAAAATGTATTTCTGCAAGACAGAGTGCGTGTATGAGTGGGTGTACATTTGTCCAATTACTGTTTGTCCAGTTCTACTTTTCTTCTTACAAGAGAAAGGAGAAAGACACTATGGCCTGTTACAGACTGCCAAACTAAAGCTGCTTCGGGTCTCTTTGGAGGTATGCTATTTAAATGATGCCTGGGTCCTAAGAGTCCGGAGGTTGCGCCAAAGGGGCACTCCTTTCCTAAGCACTGGAGTGCAGCTTTGGTGCAGCTTCCAGATTCTTAGGATGCATGCATCATTTAAACAGCATACCTCCAAAGAGACCCGAAGCAGCTTTATTTTGGCAGTCTGTAACAGGCCTATGTATCATTTCCCCATCAATAGAAAAGCAGCTTAGGACAGCTATATTCCTTCATCCCTTGTTGACAAAAAGAGCAGTTAAAGCATCTCAAGTGTTTGCTAAATGGAAGTAATTACTTCTGTGAGCACAGTTCTTATTAAATTTCCCCTCAACTTTATCCCTAGAGTTTTGCAGGTAGGTAAAAGAATGTGGAAGTAATCACTGTAGTTATTTCAAGATGCAATCCGCATTCCACATGCATTAGTAAGATGCAGAGAGAAAAGAGGCCATTTTCAATAGCTAGAGTATGTGGGCAGAGGAGTGTAGGCAGAGAATCTAAAAGAGATTTGTTCTGAGTGTTTACTTGTGTTATTTGTTGGATCAGTAGATCTGGTGTCATCTATATTTGCTTTAATATCACAGTCCTATCTAGTAATCTGACTATTAGCTTTTGTCTGCAGCTATTTCCATTAGCATTATGAGCTGCTTGATTGTTGATGTTTCCACAACGTGTCAAGGTTTTGCGGGATTTATTCTCCCTATTAGGGGTGACTGGTGCGTATCCATCTTATGCCCTCATTATGTGGGTGATTTCAATTTGCTTTGGTGCCATCCATGTACACACAATCAAATTGTTGCCACTCATTCAAGTTTCATTATCATACCCTTTCCCATTTAGCTCAGAGTTTTCCTTCCAAGAAACAATTAGCTGGAGAACATGTCTGAGCATAACCATTTGTTCCAAAATATTAATTACATATTAATCTCAGAATAGTTCTTATATTAGAAGGGAAGAGATGTCAAAGCCCAGTCAGCAGTACAACAACTCACGCAAGCTTCCTCTAGTGTAAGCTACCTTGAGTCCCTTGTAAGCTGCCCTGAGTCCCGGTTTTGGGAAAAGGGCAGGAAATAAATGAATAAATAAATAAATAAATAGTAGTATAGTAGTAGCAATGTGGGGTGTTTGTGTTGAATGTTGGGCCTGCATTATGCTGGCTATTTGCCATAATAAATGAATTGATTGATTGATTGATTGATTGGACTTGCATATGAGAGGTCTAGATTCAAGCCCCCTGCTATGCCATTAAGTTCACTGAAGTGTCTCCGAAAAGTAGGGATCAGGTAGTCATACTCTGAAGAAACAGGATGAAGTTGTACTGAGCCAGAAATTTAAAAGGTAACGTTTCCAAGATATACTCTGAATATGAGTTGTTAGAAATTGTGCTCTTTTTGTGCTTACATTTGACTCATATATCCAGATAAATCCATTGCTTTTATACCAAGATAGAAGTTTATTTTATTTTATTTTATTTATTCATCCCACTGTGAAACATCCATTGTAGTTTTCCAGCCAACCTTCATTTCCCTGTGTGGCCCAATTACTTTGCAAGCTGAAAATATATTCCCAAACACTAAGGCACACCTCATGGTGGATGTGTGACTACCCAGTTGTGGTGTCACTGCTCTTCTTCAGACCATTCATGATCTCAGAGTCATGCCTAACAAAAAGGAGGAATGGAGAAAAATGCATTTTGAATTGTTACAGTACACCATTTTGTGTTGCACTGGAGTACCTAACAGTGGCTCAGCTAGCCATTCTATCCCCTAGCAGCTCCTAAAACTATCCATTTCAACATCAAAACTCTTTCTTAAAGTTCAGGTTTACAGGTGGTGGATTTCTAATTGATTGTGACTAACTGGGAAATATAAACATAGAACTTAGGGCTGGTACAGACCGGCCCTTTAAGATGCCCTCGTCACATGCTAGGGTTGCCTCAGGGTGGTGGTTCCAGATGCCCCTCAACCCTAGCACGTGATGAGGGTGTCAAAATGGCGGTGCCCTGTACACATGGGCACCACCATTGTTATGCAAGCGCTGAACAGCATCCGCCTAGTGCTGCATGGTGCTTGCATAATGAGTGCACCAGTGGCACACTCTGGTGTACTTTTTACACTGCAGCTGCAGCATAATAAGAACTAACTTTTGCGGGATCTTTTTACTCCACAGGGAAGCTGCGTGGTTTAGCTGCTGGGGCTTCCCTGCAGAGAGAAAACTGGTGCCGGCAGGGTGCCTTTTTTAGGTGCTCTGTACCGTGCCATAGACAGGGTGGTTTTATATGGGATGTGTGTTTTAGTTATGTTTTATTTTTTTGTATTTTTATTGTTAATTTTACATGGTTTTAATTAGATGATTTTAACTGTTTTTAAATTTTTACTGTAAAGTTTTAAAATATTTTTCTTTTGTGAGCTGACTTGGGTCTCTTTTTTTGGGAGAAAGGTGGCATAAAAATGAAATAACATTTGAGAAAAAAGCTGTGAACAGGAGGACCTGATTCAGCCACAACTGGATGCTGGTTTTCCTTCAAGTATGCAAGTTAAAAACAACAAATGTTTTGATGACACCCACATCTAAGCAAGTGTAAAAGGGTGATTCCAGATTCCTTTTTTCAAAGTGAAAAGAAAACTACCATTACAGAAAGTTAATTTTTGAATCAAACTCATTATCTGTGATGTTTATATGCAAACAGGGATACAGCTGTAATAATGTGTGAGCAAAACTGAGCTCTATTACAGTACATCAGATAGCCAGACAAAAGTCACTGCAAAGTGTGCAACACTAGGACCTTATCGCATTACACTCATAAAATGGGGCTAGGAAACCCTCAAAATGCAACAGGAGGCAGTCAGAGCAATGGGGCGACCTAGCCCCATTTTAAGAATGTAATGCAAAAAGGTCCTCGGTTTTGAAACAAAAAGCATAGTATTTTTTTTAAAAGATATTCCATCTGGAAAAAAAGTGATTACCACATGTCTTGAAGTTTTTCATTTTAGGCAGTGATATAATTCAACAATTACTATGACAACAAATAAAATCGGTTGTCTTCATATGATCTGGCTTCAGTCTCATCCTCCTTTGAGTTCTTTAGCTAAAATGGGTTGCTTCAATTTAGAGCTAAATCTAAAATAACAGGACTTATCAGAAACATGAATGATTGCAAAACAAAATAAGAAGTTACTCTGACATTCAATAGGAAGAGAGCATCTGAGCTGAATGGGTTCCCACAGTCTCAGAAATCTACTGCATCTTGCAATTAAAAACTGGGATGTGAGCACATAAAGCTGATGAATTTCTCATCCAGGTTCCATGTGGAAATTTGACATTTCCAAACTCTGAAATTAAAATTCAGGGCTAATTTCCTGCACTCTGTCAGCACCATGAGGCATAGGGCTAAATCATCAGCTATTTAGTTATGTATCTGTGAACATGTCCATGTGGGTCAGAATCCTCTGAGGATGAAAACAAGGTACCAAGCATCAACCACATAGCTGGCACCCTGTTTGATATCAGAGGGAGAGATTCATGCCACTGTGAGTGGCACTAGGCAGCACAGTGGGATGCACTGTAAACAGCTGCCTAACATCACTCTGGAGGGCTCTGGATTTTAGATGAAGATTCAGAGCAAAAGGTGAGTTTTTAAAATTAAGGTGGTATAATGCATTTCTGGTGATGATCTGGCCATGCATCAAGACACTTTGCACCAGAATTGGGGACTGGGTCTTGTGTCATCTGGAGGATGTGTTATTTGGTTTGTGGGGACATCTGTTATTTTTTTACATATTGAATTGCACAAATGAATGCTCTAATGGAAGAATGGGCAACTATTTGGGAACAAGTGGCCACCCCAACATAGCAATCCCATGTTGTGTTACATCATGTTTCCATTTTCAGACAATGGAGGCTTTAGGACTACTTTGTAGGATTTGTGTGTTTGCTTGCATGCATTGGGTGACTTTCTGAATGGTTTGGGAGCAAAATTTGCCCAAAAATAGCACTGATTTTTTTAAAATGGAGCTTTGGCAGCTTTGGTTGACTGGTAGGGGGGTTTCAGGGGTCACAAATACGTGTTCGGGGCCATATTCAGGCCATAGGCTGTACTATGAAAACCTTTGAAGGGATGTCATATTGAGGAGGGAGCAAGCTTGTTTTCTGCTGCTCCAGAGAACAGGACCCGAGAAAAGAGATTCCACCTCAACATTAGGAGGAACTTCCTGACAGTAAGGGCTGTTTGACAGTGGACCACTCTTCCTCAGAGTATAGTGGAGTCTCCTTCCTTAGAGGTCATTAAGCAGAGGCTGGATGGCCATCTGTCGGGGATGCTTTGATTGTGATTTCCTGCATGGCAGAATGGGGTCGGACTGGATGGCCGTTGTGGTCTCATCCAGCTCTATGATTCTATGATTCTTTGCTCCAATGTATGTGAAGATTGCAATTGTCCATTAAAAACAAGAGGAAAATTGTGATTTACAGCAAGCCTCTACCAAGGATTCACAAATTTGGGAGCTTATCACTCAGCATTTTAAACTGGCTTCAGCCTTCTGGGCTGGAGCCAGGATGTAGGATGGAGGTAGGAATTATTGTACACTAAATCACTGCCAAATAACCAGCCACCCTCTGCCAGCACTTTTTAGAAGTCGGAAAGCTTTATGATTTCTTAAAAGTGCTTGTGGAGCACGGTTTGGACCCAGCTAGGACCTGGGCTGATGGTGGCTGGTGGTTCGGTGGCAATTTACTGTG
>NW_024803690.1:0-6987 GCF_019175285.1 Sceloporus undulatus | reverse complement strand
TTTTTGCTGGCTCAAAAAGGAGAGGCTTTCTGCTGCTTCTTTTTGTGCCTGCAAATAGTTGGACTGCGGCTGCGGTGTGCCATGTTTGTGCCTCCATGGCAGCCCCAATCCAGCATTTTTGGGCAGTCTGTTTCGCCACTAAGATGGGTATCTCTTTGAAAAGTTCAGGTAGACATTGATGGAAAAAACATATCTCAGCAACCCTAGACATCTATCGGCAGTACAGAATGTCAGTAAAATCTGCTTCCCATGTACTCTGTATATTTTGTAATATTTTGTTAACTTCACACCCCCCCCCCCTTATCTAATATTTCTTTTCTTCTTGGAAAGGCTGCGTGGGTAGGAACCTGATGGTGGGTAAGAAAAAGAGGAACCTGATATTCGTAAGTTACATAAGTTAAACTATGTCTTTACTCTAACTGAAGTTCATTGACTTGTGTATCCCCTACTGTAATCTAATTTAAAAAGTTTGGGACTGCACTGTGCTAAGTTTAGGCATTCAAGATACAAGCATATCACCTATTATATCAATACCCCAGTCTATAGTACCCTTACTATTTTAAGCTGACCAGTAAAAAAGGTAGTGAAAAACATAGTCTAATCCTGAAGCATCCACACTGCAAGATAAATCAACACAACACCACCACCCCCCCAACAGTATTATGTTTCTCAGTAAAATTCCACAAATATCTCAAGGAAGCATGGCTCTTATAATGCTGAATCAAGTAACTAGACATCTCCTAGCTATTGAATTCTCTGTTCCATCCATCCTTGAGTATACCCCAAACTCTTGTTCCTATGAAATCTATAACTATCCTGAAGTTCAGAACAACCTGTCTTTTGTTTATAGGCCTCAACGTGAACAAATTGCATAGCATGCATTACAGAAAAGTGCCAAGGGCTCACTTGGTTCACAGAATGTTCCTTCCTGGCATTTTCTGTCTTCTACTCTGGTATCTAATCCATTTTTAAAATCCAGAGCTCCCCTTTGTTTTTATACCTTGAACCAACTTGGTGTCTTGTTTGTTCACTTAAAACTCTTCAGGGTATCTGTGAGCTTTCCATTCTGGATATACAGCCATAACTCAGAGGCCATTGAATAAAGAGTCAGTTACTTGTATTGCAATTTATGAGGCACTGACTCTAAGGGTACATCTACAGTGTAGAAATAATGTAGCTTGACACCACTAACTGCCATGACTCCATCCTACATAATTTTGGACACTTTGGCAGCAGGCTAAAGACCTTAAACTACAAATATCAGGATTCTATAGGATGGAACTACAACACTTAAATTGTTGTCAGATTCCATTATGGTGCACAGTCAGCCCTTCCCATAGGCGGGTTTGCATTCCACGTGTTTGAGCTTACATGGAAGGCAAACACCAGCAAAAGTAATGGGGTGTGTACCTGTGCCGTCACAAGCACGCGCCACCATAGCACACACCCCATTATTTTCTATGAGGCTTGAGCATATGCTGTTTTCCCCATACACTGGAGGGTCCGGAATGGATCCCCCATGTATGGGGACGGCAGACTGTATTCTTATTGATTTCCATTACAGGTGCACACAGTAAAATACACAAGTGTATGGGCTTCAAGAGCCAGCACGGTGTAGTGGTTTGAGTGTTGGACTACAACTCTAGAGACCAGGCTTCAAATTCCTGTCCAGCCATAGCAACCCACTGGATGACCTTAAGCAAGTCACACTCTCTCAGCCTCACAGGAAGGCAAAGACAAACCCTCTCCAAACAAATCTTGCCAAGGAAACTCCATGACAATCTTGCCATAAGTCGGAAATGACTTGAAGTCACACACAACAACAACAGCAATAGCAACAGGGGTTCTGCATTAAAGTACTGTATAAATTAAAAGCATTTTCCTAACAGGAATTTTTGTAACTCTTAAAGAAAGGAAAAAGGAAGGAAATGGGTCTTATCTTATCTTGGTGCTAACAAGCCTGGATAAGACAGGTAGTATACCTTAAAGAAGTCAAAGAAGCCCATCAGTGGAGCTTTCCCCAGCTCTTTCTCCTTTTCTTTGAAAAAGAAATAACCAGTTATTCCAGCATCAAGAAGTTCTGGGTTTTCTTTGGAGAGCTTCACAAGCTGAAGCCGTTCTTCCCAGCTGTCTCGACCTCTGAAAAATCCTTGCTCGGTTTTGTTATCCCAGACAGGTCCTGGGATTAATTGACAATGGAACAAAGAGGGGCAGTTAAAACACAGAAATCCTTAAAAGTTAATGATTCAACCTTTAAAAAATGGCACATTCATTAGGAAGCAAGGAAGGTTCCAGTTTCACAGATAGAACTGACATCTGAAGGAATTAGCTGATAAGGGTCTGATCTGCACTGCAAAAATAATGCAGTTTGATATTGCTTTAACTGCCATAGCTCTTTCCTATGTCATTCTGGGATTTGTAGTTTGTTGTTGCACCATGCTCTCTAACAGAGAAGGCTAGATATCTCACAAAACTATATATCCCAGAATTTCATAGCACTGAGCCATGGCTGTTAAAGTGATGTCAAGCTGCATTATTTCTGCAGTGGAGATTGCTGTATACCAAAACTCCTAAACAGGTTAGGAGAAAAACAGGAGTTATTCTGCTTTGAAAAACACTTCCACCGAATTGTTGTATCTAAAGTGTTTTGCAAGCAGAGCTCAAGGAAATTCCAGACTTATTATTTTGTACTAGATATTTATTTATTTATTTATTTAATTATTTAATTTGTATACCACCTTTCTCCTAGCATTGGATTCAAGGTGACATATGTTTTAAAAACACAATAGCATTTTAAAAACCCTCTTAGTCCAAATGTTAAAACAAAAATGAACTTTGATTTTAAGAGTCCAAGTTAAAAATTCAAAAACAAAATTAAAAGACATTTAAGGAACAATTTTTTTAAAAAAGATGTTATACTCCAGCATTAAAAGCTCCATCTTCTGCAACCAAATAGCACCATAAATATATAAAAACCAAATACTGCCTTAAATAAATAAAAAAAAGTCCTTATCTGCTTATGGAAAGACAGCAGGGAGGGGCCAAAACAGACTTACATCCCGGAGAAAATAATTCCACAACTTGGGGAGCAACCACCAAGAAGTCTCTATTAAAAAAAACCCTGATTACCATGCAAACATACACACAGGCAGTCTCTTTTCCCTTAGCTGCTCTTTCCAAACACACTGTCTAGACAAGAGAGTGGAGTGTGCAGAGGTGCTTCCTTTGGGACGTTTCTGAGCAGCATTACCTTATTACCCCATATCTATGTTTCTCTGCCCCTTTGTTTATGACCTCGGACTATTGTAATTTGACCTTCCTATCTCCTGCCCCTGATATATGTAATTGTATTGATTCCTGTTTCCTTGTAGTGATGTTTTTAACTTTGTACTGTGAGGTTTTTAATCTTTTGTAAGCCGCCTTGATCATATTTATGGAAAGGCGGGGTATAAATAAAAATTATTATTATTATTATTATTATTATTATTATTATTAAGTCAACCCTGCATTTTGGAGTCAATTTGTAGGCTTTTGTAGATTTTTTTGACTTATAAAAGAGTATATACGTCTACAATCTGTAACGCTTTTTGTACAGTGCACCTGCATCATACGTGCCATACACGACTTTCAGCTTACTCTGAAGCCGCACTGTGGGAAAAACAATAGTGTGCCATGTGCATGAGCCCCATTGTTTTCAATGGTGCTTGAGCATACATGTTTTTTCTCTTATGTGGGAGGGTCTGGAATGGACCCCCCCCCCCAGTAAGGGAAGGGACCACTGTATGTGGAATACTTCTGACTCCATCAATTAGCATTGTTTCAGCTGTTGTTCCCTCTCCATCTGAAACAGATCTCCTTTTACCTGTGTTTCCTTGAATAGACAGGAGGTCATTTGTGACACCACGCAGAGTTTCAAGGGTTGAGTGGGTGACATCATAGGTGGGAAGCACTATGTCAGCTGAATCCACAGACCCACACCATGAAAGGATAGGTACAGGGCCTGGGGTGCCATTTGCTTTCCGATGTTCAATGGGCCAGTCAGCAACATGAAGATAAAATTCCACATCAGGGAGATGGACCTGAAACAAACCGATCGGCTTTTATAAACCATGTTATCTTAATGTTCATAATCCCAGTTTAGTGTTTAAGTGAGTTGGTCACTTATACTCAACGTAAATATTACAGGTTATCCAGCTTCTCTTGGAAAAATTACTTTTTGAGCCTAAAAGTAAAAATTTCCAACTCACCTACTCAATGTGCAAAAGGGCTAGCTTTGAACTACTGATTGCTACTCACAACACAGATTCACAAAAAAGTTGTACAGTTTCTGAAATGTATTATTTTTGTTTTTTTATTGTAGACCATCCTCAAATTATGTTTCCCCTTTTAAAATCCTATTTTATTTTAATGTTGTTTTACACTACCTTTAGAAAAGAGAACAATAAAAACCATTTAAAAATAGTTACACAATTAAAAAAGTTATATACACGACTGCAAAACTGTTGTATACATCTAGTCTTTGGTAGCAAAAATATAAATATATTGGCTACATTATAGTTGGGGCTAATCCTTCTCTGCCCTGATTCAATGATATGGAGAAGTACACTGCCTTGCCCAGCTCTTGCTGTCTAAAGAATTGTATGTGCAAATGAGCACTGCTTTGCTTTTAATGGAACACAAACTGGGATGTATATTCAAATGTGCATGTCAATGTAGGGGTGGATGTACATTTGAATGCATGGGAATAAAGTTGGTAAATGGTTAGCTAAGAAGCTGAGAAAAGAAAGTGAAAAGGGAACAATAACGAGAATTAAGATAGGCAACAATATTCTAACTTCTCAGAAAGATATTGTGCAAGCCTTCAAAAAATATTACGAAGAACTGTACCAGCATAAAAAGCAAGAAGGGGAGAAAGCTTTAAGTCTTAGTGAATGCATACAGTGAGCCCTTAGTATCTGCTGATGTTTGGTTCCAGGACTTCCTGTGGATACCAAAATCAGTGGATGCTCAAGTCCCATTAACTACAATGCTGTAGTGAAATGGTGTCACTATAAAAAAACAGCAAAAATCAAGATTTGCTTTTTGGAATATTTTGAAGCTGTGAGTGGTGGAATCCATGGATAAAGCATCTGTGGATATGGGGGGTTTGACTGTATTTGATTACTCCCTTCTGCATATACTAGCTTTCTGCTTATGATAAAAGTTCATCTGCAACTAGAATTTCACATCCAATCACTTAGTACACACTGAGAACACCCGAGGAGATGATATGAGGTTTGCTTAATATCCAAAAAGGTGGCACAGAAAGAGATTCTTTCAATGAGTATCTGTTGTGTGAAGTTTCCATTTGTAAACATACAAGTTAGTATATCTGTAAATAAGTACATTTCCGTAGGAATATACCTTCCTGGCTAATGATAGCAGCATTTCATCTGAAAACATTTTGAAGTCTGTATACTTCCCCAAGGTTTGCCAATAAATGCGATTATTGATTATGGTATAATGAACAATGGCTCCCATCTTTTGCCCAAACCTTGGAGGGACGTCATTAAACATCCGCTGAAAGTCAATGCTAGGAAATGCAGCAAAATCCTCAGTAATTTGAGCTTCCTCAGATGGACATGAGAGACCTTTCTCCCAAATTTGAGCATCTTCTTCTGGACATTCACAATATTCATGGTAAACAGGACCTGAACAAGAAAAAGTAATACCAGTATGTGATCTTTTTGGATAAAGGTCCAACTCTATGATCTTTGTAAATGGAGGCTCTTGTCCATAAACCATTGTTTTTTATTTCCAAGCAAAGTTAATATAAGACTTCAAGTCACTTAGAATTAAGCAGAGGCCTAGCAGTGCTGCTTCAAAAATGTTCAAAATTTTATGTCCACAACTTAAAATCATAAGATGAATTTAGCAGGACTGAGATACAGGGTATTGGACCAATTATCTGATAATGTCAACTATTATAAAATATCAAATGAAACACGGTTTCTGTGTGCAATACTCTATTATGTCCATCATTATAAGAAAATTACCAGCTCTTTCCATTGTTCCTTTCATTTCAGTGTATTACTAGGTAACTGGGCCTTTTCTTTATACTGTACAACAAAACTGCACACAAAAGAGAAAATACATTGTAACAACACTCTCAAAAATTAATCAGAGTAGATTAAACAAAAAACTTACTTAATTCAAACAGCTCACTAAATATATATATTAAATGCATAAGTATCTCTTAGCAAATTTATCAGACCTATATATTTCAAAATAAATTAGTTCAGCCTTTATTAATTTCAATATTTTATTTTTTAAACAATTTCACTATACTGTGTAATGACTCTATACTTCTTCAATTAAAAACAAGTATAGGGACCGTATTTGTTTAGCATGGGCAGGCATCCCATACAGTCCTTTGGTAGATGATACCAAAAGGTGTGGCCATACCCCAATATGTTTTGGTCCCCAGTTAAAGTTTTGGGTAAATTTCTCCACCCAGGCACTTCATCTAGAAACCCAGCTCCACTCCTCATTCTCCTTTCTCATTATGCAAAAATTGAGAACTATTTTTAAGATTTGGGTATTGGGATTGGGTTTTTTCCCCTTTCAGAATGGAAGTTGTTAGCTTAAGATCTGTTAATTTATACATGACCACACAATATTGCGCAAACAGTGAGTTTACAAAATAAATAAATATGGCATTTATTTTTTTCCACAAGTCAACTGAGCAATGTCCAGTGGGACAGGACCCCTGGAAAATTACGGAGGGAGGACAAAAAAATTACCTTTCAAGATATAGGGAGACTGAGCTACATGTGCATCTCCATAAAGAATCTCCACCTTTAGCCCTTCCTTGACGCTTGTATATAATCGATATCTCATGAGAAAGGAACCATCATTCCTATCCAAAAGCTTTGGGACATAGATCTGAATTACTTCTTTGGGTGAAAGTGGTTTGATTGACACTCTAAATTCTCCTTGAAAAAGAAA